>NC_051235.1:26859195-27129195 GCF_015220715.1 Pygocentrus nattereri
CTGTGACATCACAACCATGACTAACGTGCAGTGAAATGGCTGGTCCCTTTGGGCCAAAACGTAGGCCTGGACCTTAATTTACAGTAAAGTCCATCACAATCGAAGTACCGGTCAGATATTTTCTCCAAATGTTTCTGCTGTACTGACTTCTATGTACAAATCTGCCTACCAACTTTGACAACATAACAAATGGTCTATGTCTAATCAGCACAAAGACAAGAATACATTTCTTTCACCTTTCTTTCTTCCAAACCTAGGGGGTGATGGAGGGTACGATGTTCAATTGACTTCAATGCATGACTAAAATCATCCATACCAAGTACAGGAGTCAAAACATAGCATCAGCTGCCTATTATGTAAAGAGGTTTGTTGTATGAACGCAGGCCCTAAAGAGAAAAACCAGTTCCACTGGTCGCATAGTTCTCGAATCATCTGTTCATCTGCATAGACGAGACGGCTGGACTGGCTTAACGTGTTCTATGACAGAGCGCAAAGAGTCTACATATGGCATACAGACAGGCCGCCATGGTAAAAGCAGGACAGAGTCAATGAGAGTATTAGGACAATATAAACAGTGGCGAATGTTGAAAAGCAGTTATAACAGGTTTTGGCTTGTTCTGAAAATGCCATAATATTAATGGGACTATGGGAATTATACATGCCAATCACCCGTTAAGTGAAGATGAAGCTGAAGACAAGCTATGAAGCTGACCTTTCTCATTTGGCTTATTCATAACGAAAGCATGTCACTATGCAAACAAATCAAGCCCTGAGTTCTTCCCACAGTAATCCAAAATGCGGATTTTGCACAAATCTGCAACTAGAGATACAGAGTGAAACTGAAACAGGAGGCAAGCGGTATCATTTATAACCTGATGAAGGGTTTCAGGTAGATGGTGCTGCTGTGAGTGCTATTATCTGTCCACTTTTCATTGATAACTACACAGAGGCCAATCATCTGCCCGGTAGAATCTGTTCTAGGTACTGTTGACCTACAGAAGGCACAGAGAAGCAAATGAAGGCATAAACTAAAACCTGACACCCGGCTGAGGGCGTTCACTCGAGTGGCCTGAGTGCAGAATTCACTAGGAGTCCACACAGGCCTATGAGCTCAGGTTTCCAGAGCACAACAAAGGTTAACTGAGATCCTGAAACTACTGTAAAGGTAAAGAGAAGGTGAATATAGGTGTATGGTCTCCTCCTTCGTCCCTTAAAAGGGAAATTCCACAGATCTTTCAAACATTTCGCACAATTAAATCACTAAGATGCCATTCAGAGTGCTTGGATGTAAAACGCTTGGAGTCAGAGTTCACAGTGGTGGTGAATGGAACCAGACATCTGTGAAATATCTAATGTCTCTAAAAGCCCCCATACAGAAATCTATTACATGAAACGGCTGAGAATACTCTGCCTGACACCTGTGACATTGTTTGACGACATTCCTGAGGGAAGGGTTTTAAAAGCCATTCACGGTCGAGGGGTACATGCAGGGCATTATAAGGCAAAATAGTCTCCAGTATATAACATTTTTTCCCAGATCTACTATTTTAGCATCATCAACATACACATAGGCCTAAAAACTTAAAAGACATATGTAGGTTCACTAGTGGTATCGGACAGCAAATAAAAAGGCTATGTTTCATAGACATTGTGACCCCTGGTTCCCATCACCACCACTGTAAAGAAATCTGAGTTGGTAAATTTCTCTACAATGAAGCATTTGACATGAAAAAGCTCCTAAGGGCTTTATTCACATCTCAACCAGTGAATTATATAGATATTCTGAGAAAACCGGTGGAACTCCCCTTTAACTGCACAACGTGGTGATGTTGTTATTGTCTAACAATCAAATTACTGTTATTCATATACTAGTCCATTACTCACTGAGAGAGGAGGCGCATAGGGAACACCAGCCGGTCCACACAAGCCTCAAACTAAGTTACAAGAGCTCTTTGACGCTTATTATCACACATACAGACGTTTATCGTTTCTTTTTCCAGCCTGTTTCCTTCAAAACAGTCGACACGAAGCGAAATATGCTCATATGCAAATGTAAACAAGGTCAGACAGACAGCCAAAGGTAGCGCAGCGTTAACTCACCATACTGAGCTGCTGCTGTTGTCAGACAGACGCGGTTCCCTTTATAACAGTCCGTTTTGTCTCGACTTCGCCAAGTAAGTTATCCTCGGTCTAAAATCACCCTCGTCGGTATTTCTGGAGGAGAAGGGACGCAGAGATCGCGGTCCTTTGTGTGAAGTAAAGCTGTAAAAGACGCTTAAAGTTCTCTCCTCAGTACCTGCCTCCTCCCCGCTCCATGCTACTGAGCTTAGCAACGGCAACGCACACAGAGCAGCGGGATCACTCGGGCTCTTTCCCCGCCCGTTTACAGACACGCCCCGCCCCCCTGCGCTGGGATTGGCTGGGACCAGACAAGTAGCGCCGGCTTCCGAGAGCGCCACGCCCTCCGGTGATCTCTGAATTAAAAAATAGAAAAAGTACAATTTAAAAATAGAATTGTTTAAATATAAATATACATATATATATATATATATGATATCAAAAGTCAAAACTACACTGATACATATGGAGTTTTGTTCGGACGAAATTATTTAAATAAATTATGAATAAATTTATTAAATACATGGCGTAATGTGACCATAGTGAATTTAAATAAGTAAATGTGAAATATATCTTTGATATCTTTGAAAAACTGTAGATTTTATTTATCTGTTTGTTAGTTTGTTTATGACACTTCTGATCTCTGTTTTATATATATATATATATATATATATATATATATAAACACCCTCCCCAGGATTTTGTTCCAACTTTTCGACTTCTCTAAAAAGTGTTTAAACAGTTGGAACAAAATCCTGGGGAGGGTTTTTACATTTTGGACCGGGATTACCCAACTCTCTCTCTCTCTCTCTCTCTCTCTCTCTCTCTCTCTCTCTCTCTCTCTCTCCCTCTGTCTGTCTGTCTGTCTGTCTATCTATATATATAGCAACACACACCCAGCATCAGTACCTTGGGGGGGTTTCCACAAAGCTGGATTCCTCAGTTAGCCAGATAACTTAAGCCTAAAGATGAGGATTGTCCAGTAAGACTGTCCATCACCTCTTTTCCTATTGGACAAGCTTGACTTTGGACTCTGTCTAAACTGAGAGATTCAGCTTTGTGAAATACTCCCCTGACCCTCACTAATGTTTCTATACCCAGTGTAAAGCCTTGCCAGCAGAATAGAGGCTGTTACTGCAGCAAAGAGGGACAAACTACCTAATAATACACTTCATTTCAGGAGAAACGCTGCTTGAGCAGGTATCTACAAAGGTTTGGACCTGTACTGTGAATGTCTTTTAAACTCAGATTAACAGCCCAGCTGGATAAAACAGAGCCAATGGCGCCATCTGTCGGTTACTTATATCAACACATGCCTGTACAGGGCCGGCCTACACTCACCAAGTTCACCAGCAGGGGGTACTAACTGCCTCATCCCTGTCCCAGAGGATACACATGCGTTCTCGGGGCTTATTGACGTGTATCTGCCTTAAAGGCACAGCGACAAAAACAGAGTAATTAACTCAAAGAGGTAAAGAAAGTTCAGAAAACTGTGAAGTGAAAACGAATAGAACTTCACAAACATCGTAAGTGGACTGTAGACGAACAGAACAAAATGCAAGATGAATTCAGATGTAGGTCCTTAAAATTCATTGGTTTATTAATGTATGTTGTCACAGAGCTGCACTAGGCATGTTCGCTGTATTGAGCCACTGAACATGAGCAAATCAGAAAAAACACACAACTATGGGCAAAAACATCATCTCACCAGGTTTAAAGCGCGCATGAGTCTCTCCCAAACACACACTTTCAAAACCAGCCTTGAGCGGTCTCTCGCCCTCAACATCTGCATACTGCTGTCCTCACCAAACCGCAGACTTAGAAGGGGCCGCAGAGCTTATGGTGCCTTTTAGAACAGACCTTTACATTTGCTTGGTTCTGCAAAAAGAGGAACTTTTGTTGTGCTTGGTGCAGCACAGACTGGGTTAGAGTCCTGTAAAGTTACCAGTTTGGAGATACAAGGTTTGTTCCAATCCATCCTTTATCACGGATATCCTTAGGCCTCCTCTGAAGGCCTAGAAGGCTCCGAGGATTTAGCTCCTGATTGTTTCTTTGGTTTTAAAGTTGGCACAGTAAAATTTTTATGCAGATGAAACTTTGAATGCCGGCCGATATTGAAAGGAAATTCAGTAAAAGGAGAATCTTTACCAAGCTGTTCTACAAACACACCAAGGTCATTAAATGCATCATCATACGTCTGTGTGTCAGGACAGAATGTCTCGACCTGCAGGTACACTTCTTGACAGCCAGGTCTTGTTCAGCTGTGGTTTCCTGTTTCGTTCACACCTCATCTGCATATCATTCTCAGAAATCTTGTTTATCTCTGTACTGACCAGCTGCCAGCCATGCCTGCTTCTAAGTGTATAAAAAGGCCCTTCCGATCCAAAATAAATGAGTGTGTCTCAGAACTTTGATGCACGTGTGTGTGTCTTTGCTTCTTGCGCACTCCCGGGGCTCCGATGGAGAACAACCAGATAGAGAGAGGTCAAGGTGAGATCAGATAGGGACAAAGGAAAACATTGCTCACAGTTTGATGTCAGAGAGTGGGATCTCTGTCGGGAGGTGAGTACTGATCTTTCTTGCTCATTCTCATAGGAGCTGCATTATTGAACAGATTAGGGGATACACTTAGTCTGTTTGTGTTATCTGCTACTGGTCAGGCCAAGTAGCGACGACCGATCCCAACCTCCGTTCTGTTTGTTCTCTGAACAAAAATGGGAGATAAAACTGTAAAACCTGAGGCCCAGTCCCAGTTCCTCTTTTTACCCCTACCCCTTGTTTTCATGTGTCACCCTAACCCCTTCGACCTGAGTTACAAGGGGTAGTGGTTGAAATCTTGCCCTACAAAATGAGACCCTTAAATAAAAAGAGCATCACTTCATTAACAGCTACTGGTGCTGCTCTGTAGGCGACCCTGCCCGTCTGCAGTGACAGCAGAGGAGGGGAAAGTTCAGCTCCTCACTGCTGGGCTTTAGTTACAGTTAGGGCATCGCCTGCTTCTAATTCTTTGGTGACATGAATCTGAAGTCAGATATTCTCCAGCTTCTTGTTTGAATTTTCCCGTTCCACCTTAAATGGTGCAGCAGTTACATTCTTACTCCAGGCGTCAGAACTGCTGGACTATTTAAGGTGGAATGGGAAAGTTAGCTGACGAGTTACCGAGACATTAGCATGCTATTAGCAATTTTTTGTGCTTCTTATTAAGAAAAGGACCATAATACATTAAAACAACATTAAACTCACATAAAAAAAGGAGAAAATTCTCACATAAAAAACTGGGACACCATAACCCTAGATGTGAACATGCAAGACGGAGGGCTAAGGGCTCGGTGGTAGGGGCAAGGGGTGAAATGGGAATAGGGCCTAATTCTGGGGAAAGCCGAAGGGACAGGATGCACAGGAATAATTTAGGCGAGTGCACCGTCCTGTGGATAGACGGACAGGTGGGATGGACAGAATGATCTCTTTTTTATTGTGGTCAGACATAGCCAAGAGACGGATCCTTTGAGCATGTCCAACAACATGCATAAGAGATGGTGTCGGGAATCCCAAATAGGATTATGAATATATGGATCATTGTCTGGTGACATGGAGTAAAATGAAAATGGAATGGGATAAATATGTCACCCTAAATGAGCCATAACAAAAAGTCCCAGTGAAGTGCTACCACACTAACTTCAATGAATCTGACTTCCCTGGTCCCTTTGGCTCCTCCTCAGTACATGAGGCTGCTTATGACAGGATTCGCTTAACTGAAAACATTCTGACTCCAGGTTGATTAGCTTGCAGGGTGAAACACTAATTCTGCTGCTAGTTCTCTTCCTGACTCCGATTCTAATTCTGATGTAGAGGATGTGACGGCTGTACCATCCGTTCACTCTTTGTCCCGGTCCTTCTTTGTTTTTGCCTTTTTCTTGGTTTCCCAGTGCTGTATTTTTGTATATCTGCCATGTGCCTTTGTTTCCTGTGACATATGCTTTTGTTGTCATGTTGGCTCCTCCCCATCCTGCTCGGTCTTTACCTGTTCTTTGTCTCCTAGCCCCGCCCTCTCATTGATCTCAGGTGTTTTTCGTTTTCTGTTTTCAGTATTTATACCCCTGTGTTTGCTCAGTCCCTTGGTCTTACATTGTCTATATACCATGTTGCTGTTTCTTGTTTAGGGCTGGTTTACTTTGATTTGTCTTGTCATGGATTTATCTGTTCCACTCACTCCTGCCACTGTGTTTTTGGACTGTTTGTTGAATCTCACTTAAATAAAAGCAACTCACACTTGCGTCCTGCCTCAATGCCTCTTACGTGACAGAATAGTCCATCAGATCCAGCAGGTTTACGGGAGCTTCAGGAAGCGGTAATGGCTCAGGGGCGATTACTGGCATCACACAAACAACACCTGCAACAACTCATTCGCACCATGGAGAAGCTCATTCACTCCTTCAGAGCCTTGCAGCCACAATCTCCACCCCGTAACGGTGGGAAGCAAGGAGGCAGACGCACATGCTGAGATAAGCGACTTTTATTAAGTGTAAATCCAAAATCAGGGTCAGAACAGTCCGTGGTCAGAGAGCCAATACGGAGAGCAGGAGGTACAGACATGATAAAAATGAACACAGAAATCCAAACAGGCCAGAAATAAACAAAACACATTGAACACAAGACTTACATCAAACATAAAAACAAGCATACATCAAACACAATCACACTGCAAAGACCAGCACTAGACTAAGGAAAACACAGGGCTTAAATACAAGAGGGCTAACATGTGGGAAACAGGTGGTAACAATCAGGGGTGGAGTCAGACAACAAGGGGGCTGGACTGAACTAAAACAAATGCACATGGATGAAAAAGTAAACAGAAAGCACATGGACAGTACTGGGAGAGACCAATTGTGACACACCCCCGGCTGCACCCTCCAGCTCCGCCCCAGACCCCTTTCCCACAACAAGCCCTCTGCCAGTTTCAGTCCCACTATCCAACTCAGATAAATATGATGGATCCCCTGATTTATGCCAAGGCTTCTTAATGCAATGTTCACTTTACTTCAGCCGTTTGCCGGTTTCTTCGAGTCTGACTACGGAGCGATTGTTTTGTCTGTCTTGCTGGTGTTTTGAACCTTTGCCTGACCTACTGGAATCTGCTTTTGCTTTTTGTCCCTTTTGCTCTGTCTGCCTGGCTTTTTTGGACTGATCTCTCTGTTATGTCCTTTTTTTGCTTTGCCTTTTCACATTGAGTGTTGGACTGCCCTTTGTCAATAAATCTACACACGAGGTAGAATACTGCTCACAGCACCTGGTATAATAATAATAAATGTAATGAAACATTGTTTCCTGTCAAATTTGCTGGTTCACTGTAAAAAATGTATAGTTACTCCCAGCTCACAGGTCCAGATTATAGAATGATCCTATCTCAAAAACCATTTCAGACTTAGATGGAGGCCTTAAAACACAAACCGGACAACCTGTTGTCTGGAAACCGACAAATGCATAGGGCTGCCCATGGAATGCACCCCACGTTGTTGGAGGTGCACCTAGTTTGACAAGACATTAAAAGTCACTGGTGATTTGTCACTTATGGAACTGTATGTAGATTGCAAAAGTCTTCATTTTCTTGTAGACACTGGAGCAACACTTTCTTCAATTAGTGGTATTGAATATAATGGACCAGTGTATGGTGCCAAAGTTAATGTTCAAAAACACCTCAGCTGTCAGAAACCTGTCCAAATGATCTGGGAATCCCTAAATCATTATAAACAGAATACAAGGACCAAGTGGCTCTATTAAATTGGGTCCCGTTCAAAGCCCAATTGTCGACACAACAGCTGGTGTGCTGCAAGCAATACCCTTTGTCTAGAGAAAAATCGCTGAAACATCTCCTTATAACATCCCAATAAAGAGGTGATGTACAGTGGGTAAATGAATTTGTCATCCCACCTGCACTAATTGTGCCATAGTTACCAGAATTCCAGTAACACACACACACACACACACACACACACACATCACATTTCACTGTTGTAGACTTGTGTTCTGCCTTGTTCTGCATCCTGATCTATGACGACACTCAGCCCACTTTTGCTTTCAGTTTCAAAGAAGGACAATATGCACGGCAGCGTCTCCCAGATGTATGGATTTTCCAGCTGTTTTTGCACCCACGATGCACAATTCCCTGGATACCCTCAAGGCTTTACTGTGCTGCAGAATGCTGATGACCAGCTACTGACAGCGAAGGATGAGGCCATGTGCAAGGTTGACACTGTGTCTTTCTCAGCAATTATAGCTGCATGTGGTTTCAATGCTCCATCCACAAAGACCTCCATTTGCTCCATCCGCAAAGACAGAATTACGGTCGCGCATGGATTCCAGACTGCTCTTATCATGAAGAGATTTTGAGGCTGTGTTGCAAGTCGGATGCTGCTGACACGATTGAATGGACCACAGAAATGGCAGAGGCCCTCTCAACACCGAAACGGTCCCTGTGCTCTGCTCCAGCCTTGGGCCTGCCTGACAACACACAGTCTTTTCATCTCTACATGCATGAACATCACAGGGTCGCTGCTGGTGTGCTGGCTCAGCAGCATGGGGGCCACATGAGACCTGTTGCACATTTATTCAAAACATTAGATGTAGTGGCAGTAGGGTTGCCTGCTTGTTTGCGGGCTGTAGCTGCAGCTGCCCTGATGGGACTGGATGCAGAAAAAAATTCACCCTTTCACACCCAGTGACACGGCACACTTTTCATCAGGTCCTTACTACCCTTAACAGCGTGTTAACACAGCACATGACAGCAATGGTCAGAATGAATATTTCACTATGCACTCGCGGTGTGAATATCCCACACCAAAACAAAATTTGGGTAGGCTGGGACTTCTGTACTCCTGTACTAATTGCTGTAGGGTTTTCACCCAGCCCTGGTGGTGGACACTCATTTTGAAGAGTGTTGTTCTGGGGCTCCCAAGTGGCGCAACCCTCTAAGCGTTTGCCCTATGAGCAGGACATCATGAGTTCGATCCTTGGTGATGCTACAGTCATCTGTGGCCGGAAGTTAGAGAGAGCACAACCGGCCTCTCTCTGGGTGGGTAGGATGGCCTCCCTTCTCTCCATCACCCAATGCAATGCTAGTCAGTGCGGTCAGCTGCTCAATGATGAAAAGAAGCAGTGGCTGGTTTCAATTTCAATTTAATTGGGTAAACCCAAAAGAGAGGAATGAAAGAAAATTCAGTGAATTTTCCTAAAAAAGAGAATCTTTTTGTACCAGGCTGTTCCACAAGATTAGAAATGAGCAGCTCAGAGGGACAGTGAAGGTGGAGCAGTTTGGAGATAAAGCCAGAGAGGCCAGGTTGAGATGGTTTGGACATGTGTTGAGGAGGAATAGTGGATATATTGGGCAAAGAATGTTGGAGATGGAGCTGCCAGGTAGAAGGAGAAGAGGTAGACCTCAGAGAAGGTTTATGGATGTAGTGAAGGTGGACATGGAGATGGTTGGTGTGAAAGTAGAGGAGGCAGTGGATAGGGCAAGATGGAGGCAGATGATCCGCTGTGGCGACCCCTAAAGGGAGCAGCCGAAAGAAGAAGAAGAAGAAGAAGAAGAAGAAGTCTTGTTCAGCCATTGTTTCCTGTTTTTTTGTTCCTGTTACTTGTACTTAAGTATTGAAAGTAAAACTACTACAAGATTAATTAATATAATTAATTACAATACCCTGTTATCATTTTTGTAACAAGAATCTTGCTTTATCAACTCATTTTAGGTGAAAGTCCTCCAGCGTCTCTCTTGGTAAACCAGTCTTTTAATAGAACGTCATTAATTAGTGACGCTGACGTCTATTAAAATGATCATAAGTACAAAACACTGAAGGTAAACAGTTTCCATCAGGGAGAACCGAGTGGCTCTGAAATCACTTTTTACACACAAGCACAGTTTCAGTTTCAGATTTATTTACAACTTAGTTCCAAGTTTAATAAAAACTGGCTTTAAACTCAGGATCACAAATGAGCTCCTTTACTATATTGTAATTTGTACTGTACTATATTGTACTGTAGGCCATCCATCCATCCATTTTCTAAGCCACTTCTCCGTCAGGGTTGCTGGAGCCTATCCCAGCAGTCTTCGGGTGGAAGGCAGGATACAGCCTGGACAGGTCGCCAGTCCATTGCAGGGCAGACAGACACAGACAGTCACTCACACCTAGGGGCAATTTAGAATTGGCCTGCCTGCATGTCCTTGGACTGTGGGAGGAAACCGGAGAACCCGGAGGAAACCCATGCAGAGAGGACCCCGGTCGCCCAGCCGGGGAATCGAACCCAGGCCCTCCTTGCTGTGAGGTGACAGCGCTACCCACCACACCACTGTGCCACCCTGATCTGTAGGCCTCTGTTCATAAACATAAACCAGCCCAAACTAATTTACTATAAAATGAAATGGTGTTTGTAGAAATTCAGAAAAAAGCCGCGTCAGTCTCGACTGCATATGTGGACATATTTCTATATTGTGCTCTATTTACACAAAGTTAGGTTAGTTCATCATTTATGTTGAACAGACTCTCCCAAAGTTTTACGCTGCTGCGCTGACGTTGAACCGCGTGCTGCACTGGGTCGGTATGACCAACAGGTCAAAACTAGCTCAGAACAAAGTGACCGCTGGGCCCTGATTGGTGCTCTGGCTTTGCGCTTCTTTCCTTTTGACATGTTACGTTTTTATACACACAGAAACCAAAAGGAACGACAGATTTCTCAAAATGTAGGAGGAAAAAGTCGGATATTAGACTCTGAAATGTAGTGGAGTGAAAGGAAAAAGTCGCCCAGAATGAAGAAACTTCAGCACAGATACACAAAAAATACTAAAGTACAGAAACTAATTACATTTGCTTATTTACTGTCCACCACTGCTTCTTGCGCACTCCTGGAGCTCTGATAGAGAATAATCAGATACAGAGAGGTCAAGGCGGAATCAGACGGGGACAAAGGAAAACATTTCTTACAGATGTTGATGCTGATCCAGTGTTTTATCTTTAAACTTTAGGGGGCAGTTGTGGGCTGGAGGTTAGGGATCTGGCCCTGTAACCGGAAGGTTGCCGGTTCGATCCCCAGGGCCGACAGTCTGACATGACTGAGGTGTCCTTGAGCAAGACACCTAACCCCCAACTGCTCCCCGTGGATAGGGCTGCCCACCGCTCCGGGCAAGTGTGCTCACTGCCCCCTAGTGTATGTTCACTAGTGTGTTTGTGGTGTCTCACTTAACGGATGGGTTAAATGCGGAGGTGGAATTTCCCCGGTTGTGGGGTCAAAGAAGTATCACTTAAACACTACTAAGCTTTAATTGAGCTCTTTCTAATTAAAGCACTTCACTTAAGATGAGCAGCTCAAAGTGGAATATCATACTGAAGGCATTCAGTCACTCTACCACCTACAACATCACATCACCCAGTGTGAGTGAGCGCTGTCTCAGGCTAGACTGGATACAGGATTAGATTACACTCAGTCCTCGTTTCCTCTGATGTCCCATCCAGCATTTATCCTCCTGATACCAACACAATATATCCTGATTAAAAGCTTGGCTGTATTTTTACATTAATCAAGCATTTATCTCCAACTAGTCAGGACTAACTTTCTGCCTGTAATCAGCAGAAGACAAATAACCTGAAACGCTGACAACGAATCCTTTTTAAGAAACATATTGGGTGCAGATATTTCCTGTGTGAGAAGGGAAGTAAGACAGCGCCTGCGTCTGTGGTTGATGCTCATTTATTGAAACGAAGTCCTGACTTTCTGCAAATAGAGCTTCTGTCCTGATCTTGTAGTTTACACCTGAAGTCTATGTGTTCTAGCAATGTCTTTAATCTGTGCTGGTAGGGGCTCGATGTATTAAGAATTTCCTGCAGTTCTACAGGAAACTCAGCACTGGAGGGACGTGAGCACTCGAGGAGAGAGAGAACCTTTTTTCACTCGGTGTTTTTTTTGACAGCCATTTCTACTTCTGCTTGAGTCATGGTTTCACTGCAGTGAACACTTTGACTCCAGTATGTGTTTGAAGCTCCTCTGTCCACTGCTGTCAAACACACCCGTCATTAGGTGAGTAGAATCCATTGTTTTTCTTAATTGTTATAAGAAATGTGTTGACACATATTTACAGAAATACATAACTTCCTGTCAAATCTTACTGTGAAGTAGTTACTCATTTATTCATTTATTGCTTTTAGCAAAAAGATTTCTAATTTTGACTCATAATAATGGTGGAACCCATTTTAGTGCTGCATTGAACCGAAGCACAAACAAGAGGTTCTCCACCACAGAGGAGGAGAATTTCACTGGTGTTAAATTTGCTGCATAATTCCATCAATGCAATGTAAACAAGTCCATTCAGAGTGGTTTGATGTGAAATGGTTCATTGTAGAGAAACCTAGAGACTCGGATGTCTTTACAGTGGTGCTGATGGGAACCGGGGGTCCCCATGTCTACAACACAAATTCAGCCATTTGGTTTACTAAAACCAGCAGTGAACCGGCACCTGTCTTCTGACTGTTTACATGTAGTGTTGCTGATGGTAAAGCTGAAGTAAGCATCATGAATGATCTATTGAGAAAGATCTTTATGTACCATTAAACTCTTTAAACACCTGGTTACCATCAGTACCACTGTGAATAACACTGACTTGGTAAGTCTCTCTAGAACGAAGCTTTTAGTATGAAACCACTCTGAATGACTTTGTTCACATCTTAACTATTTATGTATTCAAGAATTCTAAAGAAAATGGGTGGAATTCCCATTTAAGTAATGAAATGACTCTATATCATCATTGGCTTTATTAAAGAACCCTTGAAGAACCCCCTTTTTTAAAAGCGTAAAATCATCATTTGTGGTTTTTTCAATATCCAGCATTTTTAATTAAAGACTGATAAAGAATGTTTTTGTTCACGGAGTTTCTTGAACAGTACTGAACTAAAATGAAGTGAAAAAAGGAGAAATGAATAGGAAGTTAAACTGCATGTTTGTGTGTTTGCTTCTCACTTCTGCTTTTTTATCACAGTGAGTGAAATGGAAGTCATGGTTTGGCTGTGTTTCACTCATCTGCTCTGGTTTCTTGGTCAAAGCCACGGTGAGTCATTTTGGGAGGCTGTTATTTTTCTATATTACACTTCTGTCATGAAATTTCAACTACAGCTTGAAATACTTGACAGTTCAAGTCTTTTATTGTTTGCCTCCTATTATTAATAAAGAGAGCAGGATCAAAACTAATGGCTAAAATTTGGAAACTGTTTTCCTCAAACTTACAGTGCTTTTTTTCTTTTGTTTTTAAGGACAAACTCAGTTCATTTATAGAGCAACAAATAAAGTAGAGTTGAGATGTGAAACAACCAAATGGCAAATAAGCACAAAGTCTGACAGCCGGATTGACTTCAACTGCACACAGTGTGACCACATCAGCACTGAGCTCACAGAAGATGATAAGAAACTGGACTTCTGCACAAATAACCATTCAGAGTCAAAGCCTGGCTGCACTCTAGCAGTAAAGAGTGGCTTTGTTGCCTGTGTTAAATCTCTGGATCCTGGATTCTTATATCCATTTAAACCGTCACCCAACATCGTCCGTTCATACATAGTTGCTGTTCCAAACCCACACAGTGAGTAACTTTCATTCTCTGTACCATCACTGTATCACTACAGGTGTTCATATCACTGAATATATTGAATATATTGTAAATAACAGCAGATTATGTAAGTAATCATTCATTTAATCATTCTCCTTTTAGTTGTCATTTCATTTCTTAGTTCATGTCTCACTTACCCTTGAATATATCTCAGCAGTTCAGTGTTCCTGTCTGCTCTATTTAGTTTGTTACTGGTCAGATCTGTGTGCACCACCTGAGACGAAGTGTAACCCTATAACAAACCAACAGAATCCAGACGTGTGCGGATAAAACCAATAAGACTGGATTTATTATCACGGGAAGTAAGAACCCGAACCAGAAGGTAAAGCAGGATCACAATAATGATCATAACACAAGGTGAACTAGACCATAGGGCAAGGCTGAAGATGTGGTTGAAAGGCAGGCAATAAGGCCCAAACCACATAGAGCAAAAGTCCAAGGCAACGGTACAAAAGGCACAAGCAAAAACAGAGTGAGAGAAAACAGGCAGAAAGGCCAATAAACATCAAACACAGTCAGTCTAACCACTCAGTACATTCACAGGAAAGCACTACCTCACACTGACTAAGCCTAAAGCCCAGCCTTATAAACAATCTATATAAAGGTGGCATTCCCTAGTAATCAGGGGACTGTGAGCATTGATAGGTCGGCACATGATTGACAGAAGTCACGTGACCCCCGTTAGTATTGTGGGCAATGTAGTCAGTCTCAGACTTAGAGTCAGAGGGAGGCTGAGAAGTCGCCTGACCTCCTGAAGGAGTCTGGGTAATGCAGTCCGTTTCAGTTTGGGCTTTGCTCCCTTCATAACAGAACTGCCGACCACTAACAGCAAGAAACAGAGTGAATTAAATAAAAATTACAGCAGAGTTTTTCTTTATCAATATGCATCCTGAATGTGTTCTGAATGTTTTCTGGATACATTACTTTTTAAGTCTTGTAACAGAGCACATTACTGAACACGTCTACTCAGAATTCAGCTATCGCTACTTTTTTTCTAAACCCTGACAGTAAACAGGACAGAGTAATACACTCTACTCTTTTCTCCCTGCAGTAACATCCACACCTGAGGAAACATCTTCACTGACAGTACCTGAAGGTGGATCAGTGAGTTTAAACTGTAGTTTCACCTTCACACAAGAATATAATGGGGTGTCTTTTGTTGTTTACTGGATTAAGACTGTTGGAGAGAGCAGCACCTGTGTGTATTCTTATGATTATAACCCGTATGAGCTGCTCGGGCTCGGTCACCACTGCACCATACAGGAAGATCTGCTTAACAGACTCTCAAACCAAACCGAAGGACAGAACAGTCACAACATCAGGATCAGTGAAGTGATGGAGTCAGACAGCGGTCAGTACCTCTGTGCTGTACAAGTGCACCCAAGTAATAAAAACACTGCTGAAGGAAACTGGAAGGTGATAAAAAGCATTACAGTCAGTGTCCACAAAGGGAAGAGACCACAGCCAACCAGGACCACCGTGACTCAGACAACTACTGAGAAAACAACAAAGAAAACTACTGAGGAAACAACAAAGAAAGCTACTGAGAACGGTAGTGGTGAGTCTGCATTGAACTGATTATAAATATGTATCATTGGGGAAAATATAAATGACCCTCACTGTTAATCTACATGATCTTATTTCTAACTGCTGATGTTTTCACTGTTGTCTCTATGCAGATGATGATCATCTTAAGCCCTTATATGTTGCACTTCCCATAATACTGTGTCTTCTGCTGATTGTCTTGGTCGTGTTTATAAGAAAGAAGTGCATCACATCACAAGGTAACCACACTGTGAAGAAACAGCTCAAAGACAGAGTTTCTATCTGAACATTTACTAATAGACATTTGACATTGTCCTCATTTAATATACTATATATTTCCATTCATACAGGACGTCAGACTGGTCAACAAAGGTGAGCTATCACAGTCATATTCATCTTCATTTTACACACACATGATTTCCATAACTGCATCAACTGTTACTCATTTCTGTTACATCATGTTTTCCTCTGATTGCTGCAGAGAAGAAGCTCCTGACATGGACTGTAAGTGTGTCAGTGTTTCAGTCGCGTCATCTTCCTCTTCCTTTCCGTGTTCAGTCGTTTCTGTAATGCTTACTGTATAATCTTCACTCATGCTACGTGTAGGTTCTCCATATGCTGTTGGAAATGGTGAGGAGGGGAGTTCCTTTGGATCTAAGACGGCTGATCCAGGCCGTGAAGAATCCACACCGCCTACTGACCCTCATTCAGTCGTTAGAATGAACAGCTTGTATGAATCTTTGGCTTCAGATCACAACAAACATATTTAATACAAAGCTGCTGATCTGTGGGTGTTAAAGGCGCCTCAGGGCAGCAGCTCACACGCTGAAAGACTGTAGAGAAGGATGCAGAGTAACGAAGTGGACAAGCTTGTTAAATAATACTTTTAGCTGATTCTCATAGATCACCAGTCATATGCAAATGTTTGAGCACACCTGGTCAGATTACCTGCATTATTGATTTTCTAACTAAACTAAGTTACCACATCATCCTCTAGAGGGAACACTTTAATATGAGTTCACTTATTTTCACTTCAATCACCAAAACATGCCATTTGACCAGGAGTGCACAAACCCTTACATACAACTATATGTGTATAACTATATGCAATGCTTTTGTTTCAAAGGAGACACATTATTGCTGTTTTTAAGTGTATTTACAGATCTTTGTGCTCTTTCATGTCTAAAATAAATAACTTCTTAATCAAGCCTTTGTGTGATGTTAAAGTTTGTAACAGACATTGAAGTAACACATTCTTTACTTTGGATGTTACAGTTTGGATGTTGTTTATTTTAGTAAAGATTTAAGCTTGAAGCCGGTCTCTGAAAATTATTGGAGGAGCCTGTTAGCTCAGCTATAAGTCTGCCTTGCTCTAATGAGGACAGAGCATCGTCCAGTTCACCCACAAATAGCCTGTTAACGTCAGTGAACAAGAGTCTCCTGACTCAGTCACCAGCCCAGCTTAATGTTGGTGTTATTATACTTTACATCACCATTTTAAACGTTCCTGTCAATCAGCGACGTTTGAATGGAAACTGCAGAGGTGATGGTGAAAGTATGGAGACTAGTTGAGTGTGTGTGACACTTTTCACATGAGCAAGACTTCACGTTTCACTTTTCTTGGATGGTACGTATAGTGACAGGCATCATATACGCCAAATGGCAGAAAAGTCTGTTTTGTTTACCTGGTTTCGTTATAAGCAGCGCTGCTCAAACCGAGGTCTGTGGGCCAAAGTTGATCAGTCAGGATGTTTGAGTTGAGCTTCCAGTGAGTTACCCCAACCCCCCCAACACACACACACACACACACACACACACACACACACACACACACACACACACACACACACACACACACACACACCCCAACGAATGAGAGAACAAACAGTATACTATAGATAACTAATTGAATTTGTATTTTGGATACAAATTATAGGACAATATTATAAAATATGACTTTTAAAAACTCAATGTGATACCAACGTACCTTCTTTATTTGTATATTATTTTGATTTTTTGTTGTTTTTGTCCTCAGCCCACCACAAACATTGTACTTTGCTCCCCCAAGACAAAAGGTTTGGGCATCCCTGCTTTAAAACATGAAAACATGCATGCCTTCGAAGTTTATTTAGCCAAAATAAAAAAGAAACACTTATTTTATCCCAAAGTGGCTATTTAGGAAGCTCAGCAGTGTTGAAAGCATTGGTGGTTCATATTTTTAGGCTGAAAAGTCGTTATGACCCACCAGATGGCGCTGCTGCTTAAATAAAACTACTCATTCAATACCTACAGGTACTGGTACAGCAGGTGGTGCTGCCACACCACCACTGAAACACAACCTAGTAAGGCTTTCACTTTCTTTCACAGATTAAATGTGGCAAATACGAGTAATTTAAGTTTAATTACTGTTAATTGATTTCCAGCATTGTCCCATCAGCATGTTAGGAGCAGTGGAACAAGTTCTGTAGAGCACAAATATACATTCTTCCATTTTTAGAGCTTTATGAATTCATGAAGAACCAGAACAGTGAAAACACCTCAGTTCTGTGCTGATAGACGGACTACGAAGTTTCACTGTGGCTCTGTAGCTGAGCAGGTTTTATACCTCACACTTTTGCAGGGTTTTTTTCTGGTTTCTATTTTATTTTATTATTAAGCTTCTCTACACACCTCTGTTCAACACTTGAGAGTTCTGTGGTCAGAAGATCTCCATGTCATAATAAACTTTATTTTTATAATGAAATATGTTGACATGTATTTACAGAAACACATAACTAAGATGCTGTTGTAAAGTAGGTATTCATAATTATGTAGCATATTGAGATTTTTTTATTCCATTTTTTAATTAAAATTTGGGATGTTTTGACTATACAGGCTTCTTTGAAGAGAGATTTTCTCTGCATTATTTGTAAAATAAACCCCTAAAACTAAACACCTAAAAATTTTAAACATCGCAGTTCTCACTTCTGCTTCTAATGACAGTCACCGAATAGCAGCAAATAGAAGGTGATAGAAAAAGTTACAGTCAGTGTTAATTTATTCCTTTTAGCAAAAAGGTTCTAACTTTGGCTCATAATAATGGTGAAACCCCTTTTAGTGCTGCACTGAACCGTTTCCCCCCAAAGGTTCCTTAAAGAAGCACAAACAAGAGGTTCTCCACCACAGAGGAGGAGAATTTCACTGCTGTTAAACTTGCTGCATATTTCCATCAATGCAATATAAACAAGTCCATTCAGAGTGGTTTGATGTGAAATGGTTCATTGGATGTCTTTACAGTGGTGCTGATGGGAACCGGGGGTCCCATGTCTACAACACAAATTCAGCCATTTGGTTTACTAAAACCAGCAGTGAACCGGCACCTGTCTTCTGACTGTTTACATGTAGTAAGTGATACTTTTTTGATCCCACAACGGGGAAATTCCACCTCTGCATTTAACCCATCCATGAAGTGAGACACCACATACACACTAGTGAACACACACACTAGGGGCAGCGAGCACACTTGCCCGGAACGGTGGGCAGCCCTACCCGGGGAGCAGTTGGGGGTTAGGTGTCTTGCTCAAGGACACCTCAGTCATGAACTGTCAGCCCTGGGGATCGAACCGGCAACCTTCTGGTCACAGGGCCGGTTCCCTAACCTCCAGCCCACGACTGCCCCCTAAGTAGTGTTGATGATGGTAACAA
This sequence comes from Pygocentrus nattereri, assembly GCF_015220715.1. Taxonomy (NCBI): domain Eukaryota; kingdom Metazoa; phylum Chordata; class Actinopteri; order Characiformes; family Serrasalmidae; genus Pygocentrus; species Pygocentrus nattereri. The sequence continues at coordinate 26,878,182 of NC_051235.1, forward strand.
AGCGCTAAATCTGAAGTAACCATCATGAATGATCTATTGAGAAGGAGCTTTATATACTATTAAACTCTTTAAACACCTGGTTCCCATCAGTACCACTGTGAATAACACTGTCAGTTTTTCTAGAACGAAGCTTTTTGTGTGAAACCTCTCTGAATGACTGTGGTTAGTATTTGATTATCAACCAAATGATGGAATTCCCCTTTAAGAAAACAATTGACTCTACGTAATCATTGGCTTTCCTGAAGAACCTTTGAAGGACTTCTTTTTCTACCACAGTTCATGAAATGGAAGTCGTGGTGTGGCTGTGTTTCACTCTTCTGCTCCGTTCTCTTGGTCAAAGCTATGGTGAGTAAAGCTCATTTTATTGTTTCATGGGGGGCTGCTGTGTATAATACTGGTCTATATGACATTCTGTCATTCAGATGTTGCTACAGTTTGAAATGTGTGAAATCAGTGTTTCTGTTCAGTTTCACTGTTGTTTTGAAAAATGAACTCAGTCGTTGACACTTTGGCTGTTGTAGGTTTCACAATGAGCTGGACTAAAGCTAAATTTCTAAGCTGTTTTGCTCAAACTTTACAGGTATTTCTGTTTTGTTTTTAAGGGCATACCCAGTTCATTTATACAGAGGAGAAAGAATTAAAGTTGAGATGTGAAACAAAGAAATGGCAAATAAGTACAGAGTCTGACAACCAGATTGACCTGAACTGCACAGTAAAATGTGACCGCAATGAAATTCGTGACCTTGAGTGTGATGATGATGATGGTGATGATGATGATGGTGATGATGACTCACAGCCAAAGCATGCTTGCAAACTAATAGTAAAGAGTGGATTCTTTGCCTGTGTTAATTCTCTGGATGCTGGATTCCTTTTTCCATTCAAACCGCCTCCCAACGCCATCCATTCGTTCATAGTTGCTGTTCAAAATAAAGACAGTGAGTAACTTTTCATTCTCTCTTTCATTCATATCACACAAATATTGCAATATATTGTGAATAACATCATACTATGAACATAATCATTTATTTGGGGTCCTTCCATTTAATTTCTTCCTTAGTTAATGTCTAATTTTCTCTTGAATATCTGTCAGCGGTCTTGCTCACTCCTCTGCTCTCCTTCAGATGTTACATGTGATAGATGTGCTGTAACTGAGATGAAGTGTAGCATAACACTTTTCTCCCTGCAGTAACACCCACACCTGAGGAACCATCTTCACTGACAGTACCTGAAGGTGAATCAGTGAGTTTAAACTGTAGTTTCACCTTCACAGAAGAATATGATGGGGTGTCTTTTGTTGTTTACTGGATTAAGACTGTTGGAGAGAGCAGCACCTGTGTGTATTCTTATGATTATTCCCCGTATGAGCTGCTCGCGCTCGGTCACCACTGCACCATACAGGAAGATCTGCTTAACAGACTCTCAAACCAAACCAAAGGACAGAGCAGTCACAACATCAGGATCAGTGAAGTGATGGAGTCAGACAGCGGTCAGTACCTCTGTGCTGTACAAGTGCACCCAAGTAATAAAAACACTGCTGAAGGAAACTGGAAGGTGATAGAAAGAGTTACAGTCAGTGTCCACAAAGACAAAAGACCACAGCCAACCAGGACCACCGTGACTCAGACAACTACTGAGGAGACAACAAAGAAAACCACTGAGGAAACAACAAAGGAAACTCCGGAGAAAGTTAGTGGTGAGTCTGCATTGAACTGATTATAAATATGTATCATTGGGGAAAATATAAATGACCCTCACTGTTAATCTACATGATCTTATTTCTAACTGCTGATGTTTTCACTGTTGTCTCTACGCAGATGTTGATCGTCTTAAGCCCTTATATGTTGCACTTCCCATAATACTGTGTCTTCTGCTGATTGTCTTGGTCGTGTTCATGAGAAAGAAGTGCATCACATCACAAGGTAACCACACTGTGAAGAAACAGCTCAAAGACAGAGTTTCTATCTGAACATTTACTAATAGACATTTGACGTTGTCCTCATTTAATATACTATATATTTTCATTCATACAGGACGTCAGACTGGTCAACAAAGGTGAGCTATCACAGTCATATTCATCTTCATTTTACACACACGTGATTTCCATAACTGCATCAACTGTTACTCATTTCTGTTACATCATGTTTTCCTCTGATTGCTGCAGAGAAGAAGTTCCTGACATGGACTGTAAGTGTGTCAGTGTTTCAGTTGCGTCATCTTCCTCTTCTTTTCCGTGTTCAGTCGTCTCTGTAATGCTTACTGTATAATCTTCACTCATGCTATGTGTAGGTTCTCCATATGCTGTTGGAAATGGTGAGGAGGGGAGTTTCTTTGGATCTAAGACGGCTGATCCAGGCCGTGAAGAATCCACACCGTCTATTGACCCTTATTTAGTCGTTAGACTGAATAGCTTGTATGAATCTGGGGCTTCAGATCACAACAAACATATTTTAATACAAAGCTGCTGATCTGTGTGTGTCATGCATCCTATGAGGGCCTCATTGGATTCGAACTCAGAATCCAGAATCAGATTCCCAGAATCGGAGATCACATGACTCCCAGACAGTCAACAAACAATGAAACACAACTGGACTCAGCCTCCCAGAATTCTCCCGGAGGTCACCTGACTCCTCACATGACTGAGCGTACCTATCAGCGCTCTAGGTAACTTTTACACAAGGGTCCTATATGTTCAATTCAGCAAAGAAACAGTAATTGTACATTAAAATGTACAAAAGTGTTCTCTTCAGTTTTTGACATAATTTGAAAATGCATGTTGGCCTTTATATTGTGTATAAATTTCATGAAGCATGGACCAAAATAAAAAGCCAAAAATGACTTGGAAATACGTTACACTGAGAGTCAAGTATGTTTTTTCCTTCTGCTGTAAAGTGACCACATTGGAGAAGTTTTGTTCCGACAGCAGCAATATATATATATATATATATATATATATATATATATATATATATATATATATATATATATATAAATGTTTCCAAAAGTATTCGCTCACCTATCCAAATAATTGAATTCAGGTGTTCTGATCACTTCAAGTTTCAAGTTTACTTGTCATTTGCACATTGAAATTAAAGCATTGAAATGCTTGTGGTGAGGCTCAGCTATTCTCTCTCTACAGAAAGTAAATAAGTAATATCTATAATTGAAATATATTAAAAATACACAAAATCTAGAGAAAATATATAAGACATAGAGACAGTATACATTTTAAAGTGACTTGAGTGACTGTGTTGTTATTGGTAGTTGGGGACGGAGCCACAGCTTCACAGCTTGCTCAGAAGCCTGACAGCCTGTGGGTAGAAACTGTTCATTAACTGGGTTGTTCTAGCCTGGATGCTGCGGAGTCTCCTGCCTGATGGCAGGATGGTGAACAGGCCGTGTGCTGGGTGACGCTGACTGACTGGATCTTTTTGATCTTCCTGAGGCAGCGGGACTGATCGATGTCCTGTAAGGCTGGTAGTTTGTTGCCTATGATGGCTTCTGTCATCCTCACCACTCCTCTAAGGGCCTTGCGGTCGCAGGCGGTGCAGCTGCTGTACCAGACAGTGATGCAGCCTCTGAGGATGCTGTCTATGGTGCAGCTGTAGAAGTGGGTGAGGATCTGAGGAGGCAGACCAAACGTCCTGAGCCTATGCAGGAAGAAGAGTCGCTGATGGGCAGATCTCACAATAGCGTTGGTGTGGAGGGACCAGGTGAGGTCATCAGTCACTGCTGACTCTCTCCACTTCAGCTCCATTGATTCCATGCCCACAGGTGTATAAAGCCGAGCCCCTAGGCCTGCAGACTGCCTCTACAGACATTAGTGAAAGAATGGGTCGCTCTCAGGAGCTCAGTGAATTCCAGCGTGGTACCGTGATCGGATGCCACCTGTGCAACAAGTCCAGTCATGAAATTTCCTCACTACTAAATATTCCAGAGTCAACTGACAGTGGTATTATACCAAAGTGGAAGTGATTGGGAATGACAGTGACTCAGCCACGAAGTGGTAGGCCATGTAAAATGACAGAGCAGGGTCAGCGGATGCTGAGGGGCATAGTGCGCATCTAAGCCTTACATCACCAAGTGCAATGCAAAGCAGTGGTTGATTGCAGTGGTGTAAAGCGCCACTGGACTCTAGAGCAGTGGAGACGTGTTCTCTGGAGCGCCGAATCACACGTTTCTGTCTGGCAATCCGATGGACGAGTCTGGGTTTGCCGGTTGCCAGGAGAACGGTACTTGTCTGACTGCATTGTGCTGAGTGTAAAGTTTGGTGGAGGGGGGATTATGGTGTGGGGTTGTTTTTCAGGAGTTGGGCTCGGCCCCTTATTCCAGTGAAAGGAACTCTTAAAGCTTTGGCACCAAGAGATTTTGGACAGTTTCATGCTCCAAATTTGGTGGGAACAGTTTGGGGACGGCCCCTTCCTGCTCCAACATGACTGCACACCAGTGCACAAAGCAGGTCCATAAAGACACGGATGAGTGAGTTTGGTGTGGAAGAACTTGACTGGCCTGCACAGAGTCCTGACCTCAACCTGACAGAACACATTTGTGATGAATTAGAGTGGAGACTGTGAGCCAGGCCTTCTCGTCCAGCATCAGTGTCTGACCTCACAAATGCACTTCTGGAAGAACGGTCAAAAATTCCCTTAAACACTCCTAAACCTCGTGGAAAGCCTTCCCAGAAGAGCTGAAGCTATTATAGCTGCAAAGGGTGGGCTGACATCATATTAAACCCAATGAATTAAGAATGGGATCTCATATTTCAGTAGTGTGTGTGTGTGTGTGTATAAAAAAAAAAAAAAAAAAAAAAAAAATATATATATACATTTGGCAGTGTTATTTGTAGTGTATGTGAGTGTCATTCACTCCGGGATCACATGGTAAATAAAAATATGCAAGTCTAATGTTGCAAACAGAGGTTAAACATTGCAACGGCTGTCCTGTGCTTACCTCAATGCTCCAATGATGAAATTGCATGAGTATATGTGTGTGTGTGTGTGTGTGTGTGTGTGTGTATACATACATATGTATCGCTGCTGTCAGAACAAAACCTCTCCAAAATGGTAACTTTACAAGAGAAGGGAAAAACATATATTGCTTTCAATGTAACTCAATGGAACCAGGTTTTTTCCCAAGTCACTTTAGGCTGTTTCTTTAGGTCCATCCTTCATGAAATTTTCACACAATATAAAGGCACACAAGCAATTACACAATTAATGCCAAAAACTGAAAATCAACCATAATGGAGATACAAGGTTTTGTTCTGACAGCAGCGATATATATATATATATATATATATATAGAAAACATGAACTCATTTCAGGGACGCTGAGTGACGCCTAAACCACAGCCTTTTCTTTTACTCTCCGTATGTCATCTAATGTAGCTGATTATGAACACTTTCTGCAATGCTTTCACAATACAAGTGTAATTTTGTCATGTGAATAAAGAAATCATGAATTTTAGTTTTATAAAGACGTCTGCACAGTGAAACAATCTGAAATTAATTCAAGTCAAAACTTGAGATGCTGCATAATTATGAATACTGACTTTTCCAAGTAATGTTTTAATTACATGTTTCTCTTCAAATATGTCAATATATCTTATTATAAACATTTCATTTTAATATATCATGGAGATCTTTTGACAATATAACTCTCAGGTGTGTAGTGCAGCTTCAAACACTACAGCAGCTTTCACACATTAAAGTTAGGAAATAGTTACTGCGCTAAAATAGCTGAAAAATAAAATAGATACCAGAAATAAACCTTACAAACCTGCTCAGCTACAGAGCCACAGTGAAACTTCGTAGTCCGTCTATCAGCTCAGGAACTGAGGTGTTTTCACTGTTCTGGTTCTTCATGAATTCATAAAGCTCTAAAAATGGAAGAATGTATATTTGTGCCATACAGAACTTGTTCCACTGCTCCTAACATGCTGATGGGACAATGCTGGAAATCAATTAACAATAATTAAACTTAAATTACTCGTATTTGCCACATTTCATCTGTGAAACTGAAAGCCTTACTAGGTTGTGTGTCAATGATGGTGTGGCAGCACCACCTGCTGTACCAGGTAGAGATTGAATGAGTAGCTTAATTTAAGCAGCAGCGCCATCTGGTGGTTCATAAAGGCTTTTCAGCCTAAAAATATGAACCGCCAATGCTTTCAATACTGCTGAGCTTCCTAAATAGCCACTTTGTCCTAAAATATGAGTTTTATTTTGACTAAACAAACTTTTAAGGCATGCATGTTTTCATGTTTTAAAGCAGGGATGCCCAAACCAAATGCAGTTTCTGTCCAGACGTCTCTGATGGACAGGAATGTATAAAACAGTGATGTAAAGTGACATAACATAAACATTGAACTGTGCTGTCAGTAGACTCTTGTCCACTTCGTTACTCTGCGTCCTTCTCTACAGTCTTTCAGCGTGTGAGCTGCTGCCCTGAGGCGCCTTTAACACACACAGATCAGCAGCTTTGTATTAAATACGTTTGTTGTGATTTGAAGACTGTTCGTCTTACGGAAAGAGCTGTAACTCATTCAGTGTAAAACTGAGCTCATTTTCTGAGTTAAAGTACTACAGACCTGAGAACTACAAAACTGCAGTGGAATCTATGTTTTAGTTTCATTCATGATCATTTAAAGAGCTCATATTATAGGAAAATGTTCCTGCTTTTTAAATAAAAGAGTTTGGTGTTTTAGGTAAACTATGATTCATATGTGAAATGTAATGCTCACTCATTGGTCCACACAGTCCATGCATGGAAACAAGGCTGTTTGTTTTGTTGTGAAATCAGTGTTTTTGTGATGTCACATATCAAAACCAGCACATTTACATGTATCTGTCTATTCAGCCTACAGCAGTTTAGCTCTGCCCAGTAAAAATATAGGACAGGTGCCTCTTTAAACATTTTCTACGGATTAATACCTAAATGGAAAAGGACATTTTTTTTGAAAAAGGAAATATTGCAGTGTTCCTGTAATTGTTGATAACTATGAAGAGCAATGCACTTCTGCTTCTTTTGGTTCTTCAGAGGTTCTTCAGCAAAGAAAATCCTTTTCAAAAAGGTTCTACATAGAACCATTTGCAGCACATTCTCCACCAGTGTTCATGGTCCTATATAGAGCATGACCATCTTTTGTAACAGTGTATCTAAACATGAATTAATGTTTGTTTATCATTAATCTGTGACATGAAGGAAAATCTTTAGTAGATGATGACAACTGCAGTGTACCTGACTGTGCCTGATTATATCTGACTGTATCTGATCGTATCTCACTGTGTCTGACTGTACACGAATGTATCTGACTGTACCTGATTGTATCTAACAGTACCTCTCTGGTTCCTGTGGCTCAGCTTTGAGCAGCCCTATTTTGACACCTTAAGCACTTTGGTCCCACCCCCACTCAAACATATACACCCACCCAACTAGCCTTCATACTTTCTCCATCACCTCTGCCGTTTCACATAGGAGTTACACCGCTGAACAGGACTGAACAAAACAACGATTCAGTATTACAGATAGCAGACATGAAATGTCTGTGCTGGTGACTGATTCAGGTCACAGGCTCCTCCAGTAATATTCAGATACAGGCTTCAATTTGAAATTATTTATTGAAAGACACAAAATCCAAATAATATATCAAAGAATATATTAAGTGCCTGTCACAAGATTCAAAATCATACAAACTCATTATTCAAAACTGAATTAATTAATCAATTAGAAAAAAGCAGTGAAATATATGTGCTTTAAAATGAAACATTTAAAATAAGGCATATAGGAGATACAGTGGGGCAAAAAAGTATTTAGTCAGCTACTGATTGTGCAAGTTCTCCTACTTAGAAAGATGAGAGACGTCTGTAATTTTCATCATAGGTACACTTCAACTATGAGAGACAATATGAGAAAAAAAATCCCGTAAATCTCATTGCAGGATTTTTAAAGAATTTAAGAATTGTAAGAAACTGGAAGACATAAAAGACCATTGATAATCTCCCTCGATCTGGGGCATCACGCAAGATCTCATCCCGTGGGGTCAAAATGAACTACACAGGGACCTGATGAATGACCTGCAGAGAGCTGGGACCAAACTAACAAGGGCTACCATCAGTAACACGCTACGCCGAGAGGGACTCAAATCCTGCAGTGCCAGGCGTGCCCCCTGCTTAAGCCAGTACATGTCCAGGCCTGAGTTGCATCCCAAGAACACCAAACCTACTGTGAAGCCTGGGGGTGGAAACATCAGGCTTTGGGGCTGTTTTTCTGCAAAGGGGACAGGACGACTGATCCGTGTTAAGAGAAGAATGAACGGGGCCATGTATTGTGAGATTTTAAGCCAAAACCTCCTTCCATCAGTGAGAGCATTGAAGATGGAACGTGGCTGGGTCTTCCAGCATGACAATGATCCCAAACACACTGCTCGGGCAACAAAGGAGTGGCTCCGTAACAAGCATTAAGGTACTGGAGTGGCCTAGCCAGTCTCCAGACCTCAACCCCATAGAACATTTGTGGAGGGAGTAGAAAGTCTGTGTTGCCCAGCGACAGCCCCAAAACATCACTGCTCTAGAGGAGATCTGCAGGAGGAATGGGCCAAAATACCAGCTACAGTGTGCAAACCCGGTGAAGACTTGCAGGAAACGTTTGACCTCTGTCATTGCCAACAAAGGTTATGTTACAAAGTATTGAGTTGAACTTTTGTTATTGACCAAATACTTATTTTCCACCATAATTTACAAATAAATTCTTTAAAAATCCTACAATGAGATTTCCTGGATTTTTTTCTCATATTGTCTCTCATAGTTGAAGTGAACCTATGATGAAAATTACAGACCTCTCTCCTCTTTCTAAGTAGGAGAACTTGCACAATCAGTGGCTGACTAAATACTTTTTTGCCCCACTGTACTTCTATGTGGATATATAGTTGTTCGGGCACCCTGGTCACATTACATGTGTTTTTTGACACATACATAAGTGAACACATCCACTACAGAGAACACACTTCTGCACATTTTCTTGCACGATTACCATTTGTTTGTTGAATTTAACACTTTGGGGTAAAATAAACAAAATTTAGTTTTTCGTTAGTTTTTTTTTTCCATTGAAATGTTAAATGCAGCAAGGAACATAGAAATTGTGTACTAAAAGATGAAAAAAAAAATTACATTAAATCGTATTCTCCATAGATGATGTGTCAACTTATTTTCAGTAAGAAAATCAATCAAATCTAATTTGACCTGGGGGAGTTGCCTGAGGCTCCAGATTCATACAAGCTGTTCAGTCTAACGACTGAATAAGGGTCAATAGACGGTGTGGATTCTTCACGGCCTGGATCAGCCGTCTTAGATCCAAAGAAACTCCCCTCCTCACCATTTCCAACAGCAAATGGAGAACCTGCATGTAGCATGAGTGAAGATTATACAGTAAGCATTACAGAGACGACTGAACACGGAAAAGAAGAGGAAGATGACGCGACTGAAACACTGACACACTTACAGTCCATGTCAGGAGCTTCTTCTCTGCAGCAATCAGAGGAAAACATGATGTAACAGAAATGAGTAACCGTTGATGCAGTTATGGAAATCATGTGTATGTAAAATGAAGATGAATATGACTGTGATAGCTCACCTTTGTTGACCAGTCTGACGTCCTGTATGAATGGAAATATATAGTATATTAAATGAGGACAATGTCAAATGTCTATTAGTAAATGTTCAGATAGAAACTCTGTCTTTGAGCTGTTTCTTCACAGTGTGGTTACCTTGTGATGTGATGCACTTCTTTCTCATGAACACGACCAAGACAATCAGCAGAAGACACAGTATTATGGAAACTGCAATAAATAAGGGCTTAAGACGATCAACATCTGTGTAGAGACAGTGAAAACATCAGCAGTTACATTTATGGCATTTGGCAGACGCTCTTATCCAGAGCAACTTACAGTTTGATCATTTTACACAGATAGGTGAAGTTAGGAGTCTTGCCCAAGGACTATTATTGGTGTAGTGGAGGGTGCTTACGCAGGTGGGGATTGAACCCCAGTCTACAGCATAGAAGGCAGAGGTGTTACCCACTACACTAACCAACCACCAGTCAGAGATAAGATGATGTAAAAGTGGTGTTTTAAATAGGACCCGGGAAGCTCTGACATGATGCTCAGCCTGCACTGGGAAGCAGGGTCTTGCTGGGGGCGGGGGTCAGACGAAGAGTATGGAGGGGACAGAAAACGGTTGGGGGGGTCCTTTGGGGCGCCCTGGCTCTTCCTCTCTTCTGCACAGCAAGGCTATATTGCCTACTTATTAGTGATGTAACAGACTATTGTATGTTGTTTACAAGATGTTCAATGTGTGTGTGTGTGTATGTATATGTGTATACATATATCTTACCACTGTATTTACGTAGCATACTGCCTGTCTGTCATCATTATAATTATTAATAATTGTCTCTTTTTGTCTCACTATTTGTTTGCCTAATGTACTGTCTGTCTGTATTCTTCCTCCTCTCTTTGTGGCTTGTCTTGTCATAACGTACCTGTCTATTTCTTGTACTATATGTGTAGCTAAAAAAAAAAAATAGAAATATGTTTTTGTAGATTAACAGTGAGGGTCATTTATATTTTCCCCTGTGTTACATACTTATAATCAGTTCAATGCAAACTCACCACTAACTTTCTCAGTAGTTTTCTTTGTTGTTTCCTCAGTAGTTTTCTTTGTTGTTTTCTCAGTAGTTTTCTTTGTTGTTTTCTCAGTAGTTTTCTTTGTGGTTTTCTCAGTGGTTGTCGGAGTCACGGTGGTCCTGGTTGGCTGTGGTCTTTTGTCTTTGTGGACACTGACTGTAACTCTTTTTATCACCTTCCAGTTTCCTTTAGCAGTGTTTTTATTAATTGGGTCCACTTGTACAGCACAGAGGTACTGACCGCTGTCTGACTCCATCACTTTGCTGATCCTGATGTTGTGACTGTTCTGTCCTTTGGTTGGGTTTGAGGGCCTGTTAAGCAGATCTTTTTGCACAGCGCAGTGGTGACCGTACTGAGGTGAACGATGCTTGGAATAATCATAAGAATACACACAGGTGCTGCTCTCTCCAACAGTCTTAATCCAGTAAACAACAAAAGGCACCCCATTATATTCTTGTGTGAAGTTGAAACTACAGTTTAAACTCACTGATCCACCTTCAGGTACTGGCAGTGAAGATGTTTCCTCAGGTGTGGATGTTACTGCAGGGAGAAAAGAGTAGAGTGTATTACTTTGTCTTGGTTAGTGCCAGAGTTCAGCAACAAATGCTAAAAGCAGAATAATAACTACACTGTCCTAAATGTGCTCAGTAATGTTCTCTATTACAGTACATAGAAAATAACGTATCCAGAAAACGCTTATAATGCATATTAATAAAGCACGTGGGGAAAAAATCTGCTGTAATTTGTATTTGATTCAAGGTGTTTCTCACTGTTACTGATGAGCAGTTTTGTTTCAGTCTTCCATAATCCCACTGCACTTTCATCATATAAACCAGGGGTGTCAAACTGAACCACCACTCAAAGGGCCGTGTAAAAAGATCTCAGCAAATCTGTGGGCCAGCTGAGCAAAACAGGAGCTGAATACTTAAAGTATTCAAAAATAAGTTGAAATCAAAATAAATTGTCTTATATAAAACAATAGGACAGAATATCAGTTAATAATAACTGTTAAACCTCTTTAAATGTCCCCAGGAGCAGGGGCGTCGCCTGGGGTGGGCTTCCGGGGCTTCAGCCCCGAATGATTATCCAGTAGCCACGAACCTTTTCGCTCAGCTGTACTATTAATGAGGAGGCCAATGCTGCTGTGAGAATAGGAAATCTCTTAACGCCAATCATAGTGCCGCTTCAAGGATAAAGTTCCGCCTTTCAGGAGAAACAGCCAATCAGCTTGCTGGTTTTGCGGGGGCGGAGGAGAGCCCACCCCCACCCCCTTGGGGGAGCGCACATGTGCTCTAGCCATTTTTGGCAGCAGGTTGCAGGAGCTGACGGTGAAAGAAAATGGATATACGGCGTTTTTTCAAGGAGAAAGGTAACGGTAGTTAACTATGTAAACTGATGACATTGTTTGTGGATCTGATAGCTGGTTAAAAACACACGTCTCCGAATCAAAACACACAGATCAAACCCACCGTGTGCTTAATAAAATGCAGCTTGTCACTAGTCAGCTTCGGAATTAGTTAGCTAACAGACAACAGGAGAGGAGAGCAGAGCAGAGGACAGGAGAACAGAGACCTGGAGAGGAGAGGAGATGAGAACCGACAACAGGAGAGGAGAGCAGAGAACAGGAGAGGAAAGAGGAGAGAACAGGAGAGGAGAACAGAGTAGAACTGGAGAGGAGAGGAGAGGAGATGGGAGAAGACAATACAAGCGGTATGGAAAACAATGCCTAATAAACACATTATTAATAAAATACACATGTTTTTAGTACAAAGACTAGCAAAATAATGCCAGATGTAGTTTGTTTTAGCACAGTCTTTTGTATTTAAAATCTTGTTTCCAGCTTTATTTTAAGCATGCTTTCCTGAATGACTATTTAACAGGGTAGAAGAGAGGGTGGAGAGGGAGGAAATGTGGAGAGACCTGAAATGAACTGAACTGATCAGGACTGGACTGATCTAAAGAAAGAACAGGTTAGGAGAGGATAGACTGTGCAAAAACATACAGGATAGATAATAAGTAATTCTTAAAGAGTGATAATTGTGTAGACCCCTTAGCACTAATAATTATTAATATTTCTTTCAATAATTTGTTTCAATGTGTCATAAAAGGTAAAAGAACAATTTAGAAATTTAGAAATTTAGTTTACATACTGTTTTGCATACTTTATTGAGGAATGGATTTACTGATGGAATATACCTGGTCCATGTCCTTTAGTAAAAGCTCCCTATCATTAGGTCACCAACAGTCATTCTGCAGAATTTGTGCACCCTTTGTTAAATTTTAAATCTGTTGAATAAAAAAATATAACTCCATATTATAGTGTTAAACATTATATATCAGGGTACATATTGTAAAAAAAAAAAAAAAAAAAAAAAAATATATATATATATATATAAAATTAATTGGGCAGAGCCCCGGATCTTTACATACCCAGGCAACGCCCCTGCCCAGGAGGTAGGTTTTTAAACCCTGCCTATTTGTAAGAACTAGGCACCTGGCGTCTTTTCTTTTTGTGTAACCACTGGCCTATAGATTGCTATTGGAGGGATTTAGAGCACACATTATGTTGCATGAAAAAACCAAAGCTAAGCTTATCACTGGTGAACAGAGCTGACTGTTCAGTTCAGTCATCCCTCAGATTGATGACTGATCATCACAGTGATTATCAGTCTAGTCAGGCTTTAGCAGGAACTTCAGTGGCTGTAAAGAAGCCCTTTTGGGTTTTTTCTTTAGAGCAAGTCTTTTTTATTTTAACATAGTTAATTACGAAGCACTGATGGTGTTTATTTGAAAGATATTATATACTTTTTAAATTTCTGGGTAAAATATTCTCTTAAATGTAAAAAGTAATTGTGTTCTGAAAGCTGCTTTTACAAATTGTAACTTGGACTGAACACAGATACGTCTTTCTCCAAACACTTGCGTTCCGTCACATCCCAACCCTGCTTACTACACACATGTAGGACATGTGACACACTAAACAGAGCAGATGAGAACGCAAGACTACTGAGAAACATTAGAGAGACAGTAAGACATTAATTAACAACAATAATGCAGAGAATGAAAGTTACTCACTGAGTGGGTTTGGAGCAGCGAATATGTAGGAAGAGACGACGTTGGGAGACGGTTTGAATGGAAAAAGGAGTCCAGAATCCAGAGATTTAACACAGGCAACAAATCCACTCTTTACTTCTAGAGTACAAACACACTTTGATTGTGGAGGTTTATCACTGCAAAATTCCAGTTTATCATCAACATCAAGCTCAATCCTGATGCGGTCACACTGTACCAGGAGCTTCGGGTCAATCTTGTTAGACTTTGTGCTCATTTTCCATTTGTTTCCTTCACAGGAAATCAACCCTGATTTATAACTATCCTTGTAAATGAACTGAGTTTGCCCTGAAAAAGAAAAACAAACCGCTGTAAGTTTGAGCAGAACAGTTTGCTAATTCAGCCATTAGTTTTGATCCAGCTCACTTTATTAATGATAATAGACAAACTGCCAATAACTGAAAATTGAAATCTTAAAATGACAGTAAAAGTGAAGAGAAACACTGAACAGACAGAAAAACAAGATTTCCTTCAAAAGGGAAATGAATGTCACTGTATCTGATTTCAAACTGTAAACAATGTGATGACAGAAGTGTAATATAGAACAATATTATATATAACCGCCTCCTGAATGACAGTGAAATGATAATAAGTACTCACCGTGGCATTTACCAAGAAACCAGAGCAGAGGAGCGAAACACAGCCACACCACCACCTTCATTTCATTCACTGTGATAAAAAGCAGAAGTCAGAAATAATCATGCAGTTTAACTTCCTATTAACTATTAATTTCTCCTGTTTACACTTCATTTTAGTTTACTGCTGTTTAAGAAACTCTGTGTACAAAAATACAGAGACATTCTTTATCAGTCTAAATGATGATGCTACACTTTTTAAAAAGGGGGTCTTCAAAGGGTCTGAAGAAACGTACTAAATCAGAAATGTTCACAGTGGTAGTGATGGGAACCAGACGCCTGAAGAGGTTAATACCTTTTAAATCTCTGTCTCAGAGAAGTAACACGTGAAATGGTTAAGAACACACTGCCTGTCTTCTGATTGCTTTAATAGTATTAAATGGTGGAAATACATGCAGGTCATTGTTCTGCAAAATATCACCCACAGAAAACTTGTTTTTTTTTTTTTTTTCAGATTTAGCACTAAGTTACCATCAACAACATGACAGAAAAACACTCAAGAGACACATGAAGGTTTTGGGTAGTAAAAAACTCGGCTGTATTTGTGTTGCAGACTTTATGAATCTGATTAAATAAATTTCTGTACAATGAACCATTTCACACCAAATAACACGGTTCTGTGTAGAACCAGGAAAAACGGTTCTGTGTAGCACCAAAAGGAGTTCTACCATTGTTAAAAGTCGAAGTCAGAACCCTTGTTGCTAAAAGTGTAGATGATTACAAATAACTACTTCTCAGTTTTAAGAGCAAGTTTCTTATAACAATGAATGAACAACAGCGTTCTTCTCACCTAATGACGGCTGTGTGGTGGACAGCAGTGGACAGAGGAGCTTCAAACCCACACTGGAGTAAAACTGTTCACTGCAGTCTGAAAATGTCTGACACCCCTCGAGTGCTGACGTCCCTCCAGTACTGAGTTTCCTGTTTTGGACTCCGTTCTTCTCTTTGGGATCCTTTTGGCATTAAAAAAGTCACATAAAAGACAAAAAGTCATGCAGTTGAGTTAATGAAAACCTTCCTTTATTCCAGTACTGGGAGAGATCTGTCTCAAACATTCATCATATAGGCAGTATAAAGTATAAAGCTTCTGATTGGTTACAAAGTAAAACTTTATCAAATATGGATTTTGTAACATGACACTTAAGAACAACACCAGAACACGTAGCCTTCATGCGTTAACCACAAACCACAACCACAAACGCAGACATTGTGTAATGTCCTGTCTTGCTTACACAGGAAATATCTGCACCCTATACGTTTCTTTAAAAAGATTCATTATCAGCTTGTCAGGTTTTCTTCTGATTATACTTGTTTTGCTAAAGCTAAATACTTGACTAATATAAAAGCAGTAGCGTTCTGTGCAGTAACAGATGTAAACAGTAGTGTTCTGTGCAGTAACAGATGTAAACAGTAGCGTTCTGTGCAGTAACAGATGTAAACAGTAGCGTTCTGTGCAGTAACAGATGTAAACAGTAGCGTTCTGTGCAGTAACAGATGTAAACAGTAGCGTTCTGTGCAGTAACAGATGTAAACAGTAGCGTTCTGTGCAGTAACAGATGTAAACAGTAGCGTTCTGTGCAGTAACAGATGTAAACAGTAGCGTTCTGTGCAGTAACAGGTGTAAACAGTAGCGTTCAGTGCAGTAACAGATGTAAACAGTAGCGCTCTGTACAGTAACAGATGTAAACAGTAGCGCTCTGTGCAGTATCAGATGTAAACAGTAGCGTTCTGTACAGTAACAGGTGTAAACAGTAGCGTTCAGTGCAGTAACAGATGTAAACAGTAGAGTTCTGTGCAGAAACAGATGTAAACAGTAGCGTTCTGTGCAGAAACAGACGTAAACAGTAGCGTTCTGTGCAGTAACAGACGTAAACAGTAGCGTTCTGTGCAGTAACAGACGTAAACAGTAGCGTTCTGTGCAGTAACACATGTAAACAGTAGCGTTCTGTGCAGTAACAGATGTAAACAGTAGCGTTCTGTCCAGTAACAGGTGTAAACAGTAGCGTTCTGTCCAGTAACAGACGTAAACAGTAGCGTTCTGTGCAGTAACAGACGTAAACAGTAGCGTTCTGTGCAGTAACAGACGTAAACAGTAGCGTTCTGTGCAGTAACAGACGTAAACAGTAGCGTTCTGTGCAGTAACAGACGTAAACAGTAGCGTTCTGTGCAGTAACACATGTAAACAGTTGTGTTCTGTGCAGTAACAGGTGTAAACAGTAGCGTTCTGTGCAGTAACAGATGTAAACAGTAGCGTTCTGTGCAGTAACAGATGTAAACAGTAGAGTTCTGTGCAGTAACAGATGTAAACAGTAGCGCTCTGTACAGTAACAGATGTAAACAGTAGAGTTCTGTACAGTAACAGATGTAAACAGTAGAGTTCTGTACAGTAACAGATGTAAACAGTACTGTTATGTACACTGTCTCATCCAGACAAGTATTGTAGTATGAATAAGGATCATAATCAAGGGTCACATTCTCTTTGCTCGGCCCAGTCATACAGCAAGTCACAGCATGAATAGCTTCCACATCAACATAACAACAATGATCAGAAATATCACTGAACCACACCTGACAATAAGTTTTGTCCACAAACCCCCACTGGTGAACTACAAACTCAAAATGATCTCCTGCAGTTCTTTTATCCTGTTAGAGGTGTCTTGCATCTTGAAGCATTGGAAGTATGAGTAGCAGCACTCACCTCCCACAACCTGACAAACACCTGCTTTCTGAGCTAAGAGAAGATTTAGTGGAGCACAGTATTTGCCTTCAAATGTACTTAAGTATCGAAAGTAAAAGTACTAAAAGAGTAATTATGACTTTAATGTCCTGTTATCTTTTTTATAACAAGACTTGTTTCATGAACTCGTTTCATTTTAGGTGAAAATCCTCCAGTGTCTCTCTTGGTAAACCAGTCTTTTAATAGGCTGTCATGAATTATTTACTGATGTCTATTAAAATTATCATAAGCACAAAACACTGAAGGCCAACAATTTCCATCAGGTAGAACCAAAAGGCCATGAAATACCTTATTGCAAAAGAGCAAAGTTTAAGTTTAAGATTTATTTGCAACTTACTTACAAGGTTAAGTTTCATAAAAACTTTACCTTCAGTAACACATTTTCTAAGCCACTTACAAACTCACAAACTCCCAATAACTGAAAATTGAAATCTTAAAATGACAGTAAAAGTGAAGAGAAACACTGAACAGACAGAAAAACAAGATTTCCTTCAAAAGGGAAATGAATGTCACTGTATCTGATTTCAAACTGTAAACAATGTGATGACAGAAGTGTAATATAGAACAATATTATATATAACCGCCTCCTGAATGACAGTGAAATGATAATAAGTACTCACCGTGGCATTTACCAAGAAACCAGAGCAGAGGAGCGAAACACAGCCACACCACCACCTCCATTTCATTCACTGTGATAAAAAGGTAGAAGTCAGAAATAATCATGCAGTTTAACTTCCTATTCATTTCTCCTGTTTACACCTCATTTTAGTTTAGTACAGTTTAAGAAACTCTGACATTTTTATCAGTCTTATTAATTAAACTTATTAATTAAACATGCTGGATACTGAAGAAATCTCAAATGATGGGCGATGCTTTCAAAAAGGGGGGTTCTGTAGTGAAGCCAGTGGTCATTTTGAGTCATTTGAATGTTTAAAGGGAAATTCCACAGTTTTTTTTTTTCAGAATTCCTGAATTTTTAAATAGTTAAGATGTAAACATATAGTCATACAGAGTGATTTCATGCAAAACGCTACAGAAAGGGCTACAGGGCTAGAGAAACTTACCAAGTCAGAATGTAGTGATGGGACAGTGATAGAGCCCGCATCACTGCTGACCCAGCACCAATCCGCCTGTCAATCTCCCGCTCCCTTTTACCATCACTCGTGAATAAGACCCCGAGATACTTAAACTACTCCACTTGAGGCAAGAGCCTATCCCCGACCCAGAGAGAGCTCTCCACCCTTTTCCGCCTGAGAACCATGGTCTCGGATTTGGAGGTACTGATTCTCATCCCGGCTGCTCCCACAGCCTCCCACAGAATACCCCAGGGAACACAGTCGAATGCCTTCTCCAAATCCACAAAGCACATGTTGACTGGTTGGGCAAACTCCCATGCACCCTCCAGAATCCTGGAGAGGGTGAAGAGTTGGTCCAGTGTTCCACGACCAGGGCAGAACCCGCACTCCTCCTCCTTTTTAACTACCTTAGTGACTTCGGCCTCAGTAATGGACAAGCCTATTCCCGTGTCTCCAGACTCTGCCTCCTCACTGGAGAACATGTCGGTGGGATTGAGAAGGTCCTCAAAGTATTCTTTCCACTGCCCAATGACGTCTTCAGTCGAAGTCAGCAGCACACCATCTCCACTGTATACAGTGCTAGTGGCACACTGCTTTCCCTTTCTGAGTCGCCTGACGGTTTGCCAGAATCTTTTCGGAGCCGACTTAAAGTCACTTTCCAAGGCCTCACCAAACTCCTCCCACACCCGGGTTTTTGCCTTGGCGACGACTGAAGCCACAGATCGCTTGGCCTGTTGATACCTGCCAGCTGCCTCTGGTGTCCCACAGGCCAACCATGCTCGGTAGGACTCCTTCTTCAGCTTGATGGCATCTCTCACCTGGGGTGTCCACCACCGGGTGCGAGGATTACCGCCCCGACAGGCACCAACTACCTTGCGGCCACAGCTACAGTTAGCCGCTTCAACAATGGAGGAGCGGAACATGGCCCATTCTGAGACAATGTCCCTCACCTCCCCCAATAGCTGGTCAAAGTTTTGACGGAGGTGTGAGTTGAAGATCAATCTGACAGGTTCTTCTGCCAGACATTCCCAGCAAACCCTGACTATATGTTTGGGTTTGCCTGGTCTGACCGGCATCTTCCCCCACCACCTGATCCAACTCACCACCAGGTGGTGATCAGTTGACAGCTCAGCTCCTCTCTTACCTGAGTGTCCAAAACACATGGCCGCAGGTCCGATGACGCGACTAAAAAGTCAATCATTGAACTGCGGCCTAGGGTGCCCTGGCGCCATGTGGACTTATGGACATCCTTGTGTTCAAACATGGTGCTCATGATGGACAAACAGTGGTTTGCACAGAAGTCCAAAAACTGAACACCACTTGGGTTCAGATCAGAGAGGCCATTCCTCCCAATCACACCCCTCCAGGTCTCACTGTCATTGCCCACATTAGCGTTGAATTCCCCCAGTAGGACAATAGAGTCTCCAGGAAGAGCACTTTCAAGCATCCTTCCCAAGGACTCTAAGAAAGCTGGGTACTCTGAACTGCTGTTCGGTGCATAAGCACAGACAACAGTCAGGACCCGTTCCCCAACCCGAAGGCATAGGGAAGCTACCCTCTCATCCACCGGAGAAAACCCCAACATACAGGCACCAAGTTGAGGGGCTATGAGAAAGCCCACACCTGCCCGCCGCCTCTCACCATGGGCAACTCCAGAAAAGAATAAAGTCCAGCCCCTCTCAAGGAGATTGGACCCAGAGCCCTAGCCGGTATCTCTCAACCTCGCTCACCAACTCAGGCTCCTTCCCCGCCAGTCAGGTAACATTCTAAGTTCCACAAAGCACCGAACCCCTACTACTGCCCCTCCCATCGGTGGTGGGTCGATGGGAGGGGGGACTCATGTAATTCCTTCGGGCTGGGCCCGGCTGGGCACCATGAGTAAATGTCCGGCCACCAGACGCTCGCTGGCGAGCCCCTCCCCCAGGCCTGACTCCAGGGTGGGGCCCCGGTAACCCTGATCCGGGCAGGGTACACAAATCCTGTTTTTTTTTTTGTGTTTTCATAGGGGTAATTATGGATCTGACCTGTCACCTAGGACCAGTTTGCCCTGGGAGACCCTACCAGGAGCTTTTGCTCCAGACAACATAGCTCCTAGGATCATTCAAGCACGCAAACCCCTCCACCACGATAAGGTGGTGATCTATGGAGGGGTGTGAAGAAATGTGAGTAAGTAAATTTATCTACAGAGAACCATTTCATACCAAACCACTTTGATTAACTTTGGTTACATCTTTAAAGAACTTTGAGGAAAATGGTTCTATATAGCACCAAAAAGGTGCTCCACCATAGTTACGAGTCAATGTCAGAACCCTTGTTGCTGAAAGTGCAGATAATTTCGAAAAACTACTTCACAATAAGATTTAATAGCAAGTGATGTGTTTCTGTAAATATGTGCCAACACGTTTCTTATAACACAGAATAAACAATGGATTCTTCTCACCTAATGATGGCTGTGTGGTGGACAGCAGTGGACAGAGGAGCTTCAAACCCACACTGGAGTCAAACTGTTCACTGCAGTGAAATCATGAAGAATCATGATATCAAGATCTGATACTTCTCGAGTGGTAAACGTCCCTCCGGTACCGAGTTTCCTGTAGAACTGCAGGGGACATTTTTAGTACATCCAGCATCCATCAGTATAGCAACCCAGTGGTTTCGGCTCTGTTCTTCTCTTTTGGATCCTTTTGGTCCAAAATAAATTGTTAAATCTCAAAACTGAGAGATACACATTCCACGGTGCATATTGGTGATGGGAAAATTATTCAATCAAATAAAAGATGAGACGTCATGCAGTTGAGTTAATGAAAAACCTTCCTTTATTCCAGTACTGGGAGAGTCTCCAACGTCCATCATGTGATAATGGATTATAAAAGCAAACAGTATAAAGCTTCTGATTGGTTACAGAGCAAAACTTCATCAAATGTGGATTTTGTAACATGATACTTAAAAAACAACATGAGAACACGTAGCCTTCATGTGTAAACTATAAGAGCAGCACAGAAGCTCTATTTCTAGATCGTGATTTCAGTAAATGACCATAAACCACAGATGCAGACACTGTCTGACTTCCTGTCTTGCTTACACAGGAAATATCTGCACCCTATATGTTTCTTTAAACAGATTCACTGTCAGCTTGTTGGTTATATGTTAGATCACTTTGTTGCCAGGCAGAAAGTTAATGCTGTTTGATTAATATAAGTATATAGCTGAGCTTATTATCATATATAAGATTTTTCTCTCATTTCGCTTTTTTGGCAATATCAGTGTCAACATCATTATATGAAGGGAAGTGTGTGGGCCAGGACTGCTTAATGTTCCATAGAAAGGTCAGGGTGGTACTCAGATAGTGTTACGCCCCGCTCTGGGGTCAGGCCATAGCAGAGAGTGAGAGTGGGCTCTCTCCCCAGACCTGCTGCCAGACCAGACGCCGGACACTGTTTAAACCAGAAAATGACAGGTTCCCAGTGTGGATCTCGTAACAAGAGAAGAACCTTTTTGGTGCTCTATAGCACCATAAACAACACATCCTCCATCGAATTGAAGAACCATTTCATGATGTGAAGAACCCTCTAATCAGTTTAAGGGCTTTTCAGCCTAAAAATATGAACCGCCAATGCTTTCAACACTCCTGAGCTTCCTAAATAGCCACTTTGTAATAAAATAAGTGTTTAATTTTGACTAAATAAACTTCAAAGACATGCATGTTTTCATGTTTTAAAGCAGGGATGCCCAAACCTTTTGTCTTGGGGGAGCAAATTACAATGTTAGAAATGTGAAGTGTTGCCTATATAAAATGTGACAAATACACCCAACTAGCCTTCATACTTTCACCATCACTTCTGCAGTTTCTGTCCAGACGTCTCTGATGGACAGGAATGTATAAAACAGTGATGTAAAGTGACATAACATAAACATTGAACTGTGCTGTCAGTAGACTCTTGTTCACTGACGTTAACATTGTGGGTGAATTGGACCATATTCCGCCCCCACTAGAGCAAGCCGGGCTTATAGTTAAGCTAATGGGCTCCTCCCATCATTTTCAGAGACAGGTTTCAAGTTTAAATCTTTACTGAAAGATACAACATTCAATGCATAACATCTAAAGTAAAGAACGTGTCTGTTACAAACGTCAGTACCACACAAAGGCCGAATTAATGTGTCATGTGCATTAGGCATTAAAGAGAGAAAGTCTGTACAGAGATCAGGTCAGTTCTGAACTCCAAGTTGCCCTAATATTCTTTTTTACGTGTTACAAAGTCATCTAACGAAATAATAAGAACCCTTTACATGATTAGAGGGTTCTTCACATCATGAAATGGTTCTTCAATTTGATGGAGTCTGCTGCAAATCACAGCAGTAAAGCAAACGATATGAAATAGGCTTCATGTTGAACAACACAAGATTCATTTTTCAAAATTTGAACAAGAAATTCAGAGGGATGTAGATTTTATAACCGATTTCACTGCTTCACAAACGTTCGATATGCGCAGTGCCTGTGACACGACACACGTCAAGTCGGTGGTCCAGCTCCTGCCAAACACTCTAGCATGTCTTTGCATAACCGTCTCCAGCGCAGCTCCAGTTGGCGCATTTTTGTTGAATTTTATCTAAACTGCTAGCTGCACACTCTTGTTTGGCTGTGTTTGAGCACATTCTAACACACAGATGCCTTTTCGTTTCTAGTGACCGCCGTTCTTCAACCTGAAAAAACCCTTAAAATTAAACTTGGTTAGTTTTTACACATTTTGTTCAAATTTGAGATCATTTGAGTGAGAACTGGCTGTTATTAGACGACAAAATGATGTCAGTTTTTTTTGGGACAGCCTGTATTTATGAATAAGCCCAGCATTTCTCACAGTAACAGAACTTTTGCATAAAACCAGAACATTCAGCTGACAGATTAGAGCATGAAGTTCACCTGCACAGACACTAATATAAAATACAAAGGAAGATTTTACATGAGGCCCTGCGATGGACTGGCGACTTGTCCAGGGTGTATCCTGCCTTCCGCCCGAAGACTGCTGGGATAGGCTCCAGCACCCCCCGCGACCCTGACGGAGAAGCGGCTTAGAAAATGGATGGCTGGATGGATGGATTTTACATGAGGTTAGCGATACTTTACTGAGCTTAACGTCCGAACAAATGAAGGTCTGAGCGAGTTTAAAGGGATATATAAAGCCTTTCTCTGAGAAACTCAAACTCAGAGGATGTAGATCATACACACCATATCTGTGTCACACACACACACTCACATTACTCATCACGTGATACTTTACACTGCAAGGTTTTTTACCCCTCCTTCATTAACCTTGTTTTCTTTTTGTCAGACAGTTATAATCAGGGGTGACACCAAACTTCCAAAGATAGTAGATATAAATAAAGGCAGCTGAGTGATGAAATGACATTAGGCCACTGACTAAAATTACATTTACATTACAGCATTTAGCAGATGCTCTTATCCAGAGTGACTTCCAAAAAGTCCTTAAAAGCAAAAAGTATCTTCTCTAGTTACAGGTAGGTGGGAGAGAAAACCAGTCCTGAGCTCAGATGCTGCTAGAAACAAAAGCCCATGTTGATACCAAGAGAAACGGAAAAATTAAACAGCACAATACACTGTAATAAGTGTAGTACATTTCAGTAAGTACTTAACTCAGTGCTTATTTAAGTGCTGTATAAACAGATGTGCTTGGGGCAGTCGTGGGCTGGAGGTTAGGGATCCAGCCTCGTGACCGGAAGGTCGCCGGTTTGATCCCCAGAGCCGACAGCACATGACTGAGGTGTCCTTGAGCAAGACACCTAACCCCCAACTGCTCCCCGGGCGCTGCGGATTGGGCTGCCCACCGCTCTGGGCAAGTGGGCTCACTGCCCCCTAGTGTGTGTGTGCTCACTAGTGTGTATGTGGTGTTTCACTTCACGGATGGGTTAAATGCGGAGGTGAAATTTCCCCATTGTGGGACTAATAAGGGTCACTTAATCTTAAGTCTTCAGTCTGCATTTGAAGCCAGTGGGAGTTTGTTCCCCCACCAAGACAGAGAAAAGTCTTGATGCTTGTACTCCACGCATCTTGAAGGATGGTGGGTGAAGCCGAGTTGTACTCGGATCTTGAAGGCCTTGAGGTACAGTTTGAGGTTTGACCATCAGGGGGAAGGGCTGGTCAGATTTTGGCTTTTAGGGAATCATCAGGATTTTAAATCTGATGCCTGCAGCTACAGGACGCCAGTGAAGGGAGCGCAGCAGTGGAGGAATTTAGGAAGATTGAAGACGCGCCATGCTGCTGCATTCTCAATGAGTTGTAGGGGCTTGATGACCACTTTATAGCTCAGAGCTGTAGCTACACCAACCTCTAACCAGGCTGAAGACAGTGTGCGTGATGCACGAGATGACGTCACAGTGACGGCCACAAAAACAATACAAAATAAAGAAATAATGAAAATAAAATATTAATATATTCCATTTTTCACTCTATATTTTAAATAAATGCAAACAGAGAAGGCATGTAGATTTTGAGGGAAATGTAATGAAAGAATATTACAGTGATTTCTGGGCAAGTTCTGCTGCTGAAGTTGGAATTTGCTGCTGGAGTGTTAAAACCTGTATTGTAAAATGGGAAAAAGTCAAAGTTGCTCTGGGTAGCAATAACATGGTGCCTTGTCCAGAGATGAAAGAGCGGGCTGTTCAGTCTATGACTGAACCCCTTGCAGGATTGTGAAAAATGGAAAAAATTGCCCGTTGTGGTGTAAAAACACCAAAAAGAGTGCAAAAGGAGTTCTGATAACTCCCTGCTGTTCTGAGAAGTCAGAACCAGTAACTGCTGATTGGGTGGTCCCATAGCTGTTTGGGAATAGTTGTGAAGCTGTGCCTCTAAGTGGCTACGACATTGTCAGAACTGCAAAGTTCACACCACATCAAAAATCATGAATGGAGATACATAAAAACCCTTCTGAAGCTGCTGAGGTCCAGCATTGATGTGCTCATATCTAGTAATAGCCATGGGTAAAACGAGGTTGGTTCATGTGATTGTTCTTCTAAAGTGTCAGCCAATTTGGCAGACCCACCTTTGCTGCTGTCCAGACCCACCTTTACTACTGGAGGGAGGTTTTGCTGAGTGTGATTCTAAGACCTACTGGGAGTAGATTGGTCCTTTTAATTAGACATATACATCCACAAGACATTTAAATAGTGCGCAAGCAAAAACGAACCCTCATGCAAGCTGAAAATATGTGGGATGATTTTTCAGGTTGTGGTATTTCTATGGTATATATAGCAGTGAAAAGGAAGTTGAAGTGCTCTTTGGTGGTCTTAGAAAATACATTAATGCCTCTCTCAGAGCAGTACAAGCTATTCAGCTTCTTATCTGTATCCACAGTTCACCAGTGGGGGTTTGTGGACAAAATTACGGTCGGTTGTGGTTCAGTGATATTTCGGAATGTTATGTTGATGTAGGAACTAGCGAGACCGTGGCCCTTAATTATGATCCTCATTCATACTATAAAACTGACTGGCCATTTGAGTGCCACCCAGACCTCTCTGGAAGATTAAGCAGTCCTGGCCCACACACTTACCTTCATATAAATGTGTTGACACTGATATTGTCAGAAAATCCACATTTGATGAAGTTTTGCTCTGTAACCAATCAGAAGCTTTATACTGTTTGCTTTTATAATCCATTGTCACATGATGGACGTTGGAGACTCTCCCAGTACTGGAGTAAAAGGAAGGTTTTTCATTAACTCAGGCAGAGGTACACAAGGGCAAAACAATACACAAAACCGGGTCAGGAATAGCGAGAAGTCAATACACAGGAAATACACAATAGATATACCGCTCAGTAATTGCATGGGAACAATACCTCGCAAAGAGTCCAAGTAAAGTCCCAGCTTATAAAGAAAGAAACAGGTGCACGACATTAGAATTCCGGCGACTGTGATCGCTGACAGGTGTGGGGGAAGATCACATGATCTTCCCGAGCATTCTGGGAAGTGGAGTCCGACTTCCCCTTTGACTGCATGACATATATACATTTTGTTTACGATCCAGAACCACCAGGGAACCTACACGTGTCTTCTGAATGTAATGTTAAAGAAGGTAACATCAAATCTGAAAAATTTTCTCTTTCTGTGATATTTTGCAGTACAGTGACCTGCATGCATCTCTGCCATTTAAAAGATATTATTATAGCTATTGGAAAACAGTGTCTGAGGCATCAGGCAGCGTTTTCTCAACCACTTCATGTATTATTTTTCTGTAAGGGAACATTAAAGGGTATCAAACTCATCAGACATCTGGTTCCCATCACTACCACTGTCCCCTCACAACATTCTGACTTTATAAGTTTCTCTAGCTGTTTCTGTAGCGTTTTGCATGAAATCACTCTGAATGACTTTGCTTACATCTTAACTATTTAAAAATTCAGGAATTCTGAAAAAAAAAACTTTGTGGAATTTCCCTTTAAACATTCAAATGACTCAAAATGACCACTGGCTTCACTACAGAACCCCCCTTTTTAAAAGCGTCGCCCATCATTTGTGATTTCTTCAGTATCCAGCATGTTTAATTAATAAGTTTAATTAATAAGACTGATAAAAATGTCAGAGTTCCATACATTACCTGAAAATCACAAAGTTTCTCACTTCATACTCATATTTGTGAGATTTTGTTATTGGGATGTATTGAATTGTTTGTTTTGAACCCACATGTCAAACACAAGGCCTGGATTTTCTGGATACGTTATTTTCTGTGTACTGTAATAGAGAACATTACTGAGCACATTTAGGACAGTGTAGTTATTATTCTGCTTTTAGCATTTGTTGCTGAACTCTGGCACTAACCAGGACAAAGTAATACACTCTACTCTTTTCTCCCTGCAGTAACATCCACACCTGAGGAAACATCTTCACTAGGTGACAGGTCAGAGAAAGTGTGATCCATTATAACCCCTATGAAAACAAAAAACAGGACTTGTGTACCCTGCTCAGAACAGGGTTACCGGGGCCCCACCCTGGAGCCAGGCCTGGGGGAGGGGCTCGCCAGCGAGCGTCTGGTGGCCGGGCATTTACTCATGGTGCCTAAGGTAGTTGGTGCCTGTCGGGGCGGTAATCCTCGAACCCGGTGGTGGACACCCCAGGTGAGAGATGCCGTCAAGCTGAAGAAGGAGTCCTACCGGGCATGGTTGGCCTGTGGGACACCAGAGGCAGCTGGCAGGTATCAACAGGCCAAGCGATCTGCGGCTATGGTCGTCGCCAAGGCAAAAACCCATGTATGGGAGGAGTTTGGTGAGGCCTTGGAAAGTGACTTTAAGTCAGCTCCAAAAACATTCTGGCAAACTGTCAGGCGACTCAGAAGGGCAAGAAAGCAGTGTGCCACTAGCACTGTATACAGTGGAGATGGTGTGCTGCTGACTTCGACTGAAGACGTCATTGGGCGGTGGAAGGAATACTTTGAGGTCCTTCTCAATCCCACCAACACGTTCTCCAGTGAGGAGGCTGAGTCTGGGGACATGGGAATAGGCTTGTCCATTACTGAGGCCGAAGTCGCTAAGTTAGTTAAGAAGCTCCTTGGTGGCAAGGCTCCAGGAGTGGATGAGATCCGTCCTGAGTTCCTCAAGGCTCTGGATGTTGTGGGGCTGTCTTGGCTGACTCGCCTTTTCAACATTGCGTAAACATCGGGAGCAGTGCCACTGGATTGGCAGACTGGGGTGGTGGTGCGTCTTTTTCAAAAAGGGGACCAGAGGGTGTGTTCCAACTACAGGGGAATCACTCTCCTCAGCCTCCCTGATAAGGTCTATGCAGGGGTACTGGAGAAGAGAGTCCGGCTTATAGTCGATCCAGGAGGAGCAGTGCGGGTTCCACCCTGGTCGTGGAACACTGGACCAACTCTTCACCCTCTCCCTGATTCTGGAGGGTTCATGGGAGTTTGCCCAACCAGTCCACATGTGCTTTGTGGATCTGGAGAAGGCATTAGACTGTGTTCCCCGGGGTATTCTGTGGGAGGTGCTTCGGGAGTACGGGGTACATGGCTCTTTGCTACGAGCCATTCAGGCCCTGTACAAACAAAGCTGGAGTTTGGTTCGCATAGCCGGCAGTAAGTCAGACTCATTCCCAGTGAGAGTTGGACTCCGTCAGGGCTGCCCTTTGTCACCGATTCTATTCATAATTTTTATGGATAGAATTTCTAGGTGCAGTCAGGGGATGGAGAGTGTGCGGTTTGGTGACCTCAGGGTCACATCGCTGCTGTTTGCAGATGATGTGGTCCTATTGGGGACATCAGGCTGCGAACTTCAGCTTTCGCTGGATCGGTTTGCAGCCGAGTGTGAAGCGGCCGGGATGAGAATCAGTACCTCTAAATCCGAGACCATGGTTCTCAGGCGGAAAAGGGTGGAGAGCCCTCTCTGGGTCAGGGATAGGCTCTTGCCTCAAGTGGAGGAGTTCAAGTATCTCGGGGTCTTGTTCACGAGTGATGGTACAAGGGAGCGGGAGATTGACAGGTGGATTGGTGCTGGGTCAGCAGTGATGCGGGCTCTTTACCGGTCTGTTGTAGTAAAGAAAGAGCTGAGCCATAAGACAAGGCTCTCAATTTACCGGTCGATCTATGTTCCCACCCTCACCTATGGTCATGAGCTTTGGGTAATGACCGAAAGAATAAGATCGCAAATACAAGCGGCCGAAATTAGTTTCCTCCGCAGGGTGTCTGCACTCTTCCTTAGAGATAGAGTGAGAAGTTCGGTCATCCGGGAGGGACTCAGAGTAGAGCTGCTGCTTCTTCACGTCAAGAGGAGCCAGCTGAGGTGATTCGGGCATCTGGTTAGGATGCCTCCTGGACGCCTCCCTTGGGAGTGGGGTCACAGCCAAGTCCACCTGGGAGGAGACCCTGGGGAAGACCCAGGACACGCTGGCGTGACTATATCACCCAGCTGGCCTGGGAGCGCCTCGGAATCCCCCTTGGAGATTTAGTGGAAGTGGCTGGGGAAAGGGAGGTCTGGGCCTCATTGCTTAGGAAGCAGCCCCCACGCCCCGAACCCCGGAGAAGCGGAAGATAATGGATGGATGGATGGATGGATGGATGGTTTACTAAAACCAGCAGTGAACCAGCACCTGTCTTCTGACTGTTTATATGTAGTGTTGATGATGGTAACAAAGCGCTAAATCTGAAGTAACCACCATGAATGATCTATTGAGAAGGAGCTTTATATACTATTAAATTCTTTATACACCTGGTTCCCATCAGTATCACTGTAAATAGCACTGACTTGGTCAGTTTTTCTAGAACGAAGCTTTTTGTGTGAAACCACTCTGAATGACTATGGTTAGTATTTGATTATAAACCAAATGATGGAATTCCCCTTTAAGAAAACAACTGACTCTACGTAATCATTGGCTTTCCCGAAGAACCTTTGAAGGACTTTTTCTTTTTCTACCACAGTGCATGAAATGGAAGTCGTGGTGTGGCTGTGTTTCACTCTTCTGCTCCGTTCTCTTGGTCAAAGCTATGGTGAGTAAAGCTCATTTTATTGTTTCATGGGGGGCTGCTGTGTATAATACTGGTCTATATGACATTCTGTCATTGAGATGTTGCTACAGTTTGAAATGTGTGAAATCAGTGTTTCTGTTCAGTTTCACTGTTGTTTTGAAAAATGAACTCAGTCGTTGACACTTTGGCTGTTGTAGGTTTCACAGTGAGCTGGACTAAAGCTAAATTTCTAAGCTGTTTTGCTCAAACTTTACAGGTATTTCTGTTTTGTTTTTAAGGGCATACCCAGTTCATTTATACAGAGGAGAAAGAATTAAAGTTGAGATGTGAAACAAAGAAATGGCAAATAAGTACAGAGTCTGACAACAAGATTGACCTGAACTGCACAGTAAAATGTGACCGCAATGAAATTCGTGACCTTGAGTGTGATGATGATGATGGTGATGATGATGATGATGGTGATGATGACTCACAGCCAAAGCATGCTTGCAAACTAATAGTAAAGAGTGGATTCTTTGCCTGTGTTAATTCTCTGGATGCTGGATTCCTTTTTCCATTCAAACCATCTCCCAACGCCATCCATTCGTTCATAGTTGCTGTTCAAAATAAAGACAGTGAGTAACTTTTCATTCTCTCTTTCATTCATATCACACAAACATTGCAATATATTGTGAATAACATCATACTATGAACATAATCATTTATTTGGGGTCCTTCCATTTAATTTCTTCCTTAGTTAATGTCTAATTTTCTCTTGAATATCTGTCAGCGGTCTTGCTCACTCCTCTGCTCTCCTTCAGATGTTACATGTGGTAGATGTGCTGTAACTGAGATGAAGTGTAGCATAACACCTTTCTCCCTGCAGTAACACCCACACCTGAGGAACCATCTTCACTGCCAGTACCTGAAGGTGAATCAGTGAGTTTAAACTGTAGTTTCACCTTCACAGAAGAATATGATGGGGTGTCTTTTGTTGTTTACTGGATTAAGACTGTTGGAGAGAGCAGCACCTGTGTGTATTCTTATGATTATTCCCTGTATGAGCCGCTCGCGCTCGGTCACCACTGCACCATACAGGAAGATCTGCTTAACAGACTCTCAAACCAAACCAAAGGACAGAACAGTCACAACATCAGGATCAGTGAAGTGATGGAGTCAGACAGCGGTCAGTACCTCTGTGCTGTACAAGTGCACCCAAGTAATAAAAACACTGCTGAAGGAAACTGGAAGGTGATAGAAAGAGTTACAGTCAGTGTCCACAAAGACAAGAGACCACAGCCAGCCAGGACCAGCATGACTCAGACAACCACTGAGGAGACAAGTGGTGAGTTCCATCTACAGTATAAGTGTGTAAAAGCAGCTCTCTATGATTAATGTATGCATAGTTATGTGTAGAATTTCATAAACTGTTAATTTTCAGTGTAAATTAGTTAATACATCCTCTACTGAGAACACACTAAAATATGGCGTTTTCCACACATTTTAGTGAATCATTTCTATTAGATTTTCCACGTATAACATATTGAAACGAAATAAAGCCTAAAATATAAAGTATGCCATAACTTTCATGTTTAGATGTTTTTCCCCCAACGTGTTCAGCAGTAACGGTATTAAAACATGCAGAGGTTTGTCCCCTGTAGAGGGCGTGTTAACTTATTCACACTTATATCAATAGAATAATGTCATCTGACCAGGGATCGTATATGTGTATATAAATATACTTTATGAACTTTGTTCTTCTAGCTAGCTCGTAAGATACCAACTATCTTTTTGGAAAGTAGAAATTTCGGAAGATCCTGGTTGCTTTGCGCTATATTTGTAATGCGGAGCGAGGAGGCGGACGCACATGCTGAGATAAGCAGCTTTTATTTAGAGGAAGTCCAGAGTCGAGGTCATGACAGTCCAGGTTCATATAACCAACACAGAGAGATCGATAGGCAGACAAACCCAAACACTTCCAACAGGACATACAAACACATACAAACTCAGTCACACACAGGTTTATATGATATAACTAAGAATATAAACATCACTTTTATCTGCTTTGTTTTACAGTATTTCTAATCACTGATACTGTGATGGTCGTCTGTTTACAGGTGTTCACCCTCTCATGCCTCTGTTTACTTCGTGGCCCATATGTTTGGGTCTTCTGCTTTC
The DNA here is from genome assembly GCF_015220715.1 of Pygocentrus nattereri. NCBI lineage: Eukaryota > Metazoa > Chordata > Actinopteri > Characiformes > Serrasalmidae > Pygocentrus > Pygocentrus nattereri. The sequence continues at coordinate 26,910,038 of NC_051235.1, forward strand.
TGTTTGGATCGCATTCGCACTCATAAGGAAAAAGGCCAGCACTGCACGAGGTGACCCTCCAGTATGAGTCTCTATGACCTCTATCTGACCCTCTAATAAAGAGCTGTATGATTAATGAAGCTAATAATCTGGTTATATGTACTAATAATGTATGTTTCTCTACAGGATCTCAGGCTGTGCCGTTACAAAGGTAGACTGTGACAATAATGTTTAAGTTTAGGTCTTAAATGAACTTGATCACTTTCTTTATTGTCCCTCATTTCTTTTCCTGTCTCTGCTGCAGCCTCCAAAGCGGAGAAGCAGCTCCTGATACTGATGGTGAGATCTTAGACTTCATGAGTTTTCCTTTTTCTTTATCATTTTTAAATCTCTTAAAAAGCTCTCACTGGGTGATGTGTGATGTGTGCAGGTTCTCCGTATGCTGTGGGACGTGGTGAGGAGGAGAACTAGGATCCATGAGGAATTCTACCAAGAAGATCCAGACCATGAAGAATCCACAACATCTGTTGATCTTCATGCAGCTGCCAGGCTGAATGATGGATCTGGAGCATCAGAGGACACCAAACATATTCATGATGAAGATTATCTGCTGTTTTTAAAGGGGTGAATTGTGACAACAGTGTTCATGTATATTAAATAGTCACACCTTTTGATGAGAAATCATCAAGAAATGTTCAGGAATGTTCACTAATCCGTTTTCTGTAAAGCTGCTTTGTGACAATTCCGGCTGTAAAAAGCGTTATATAAATAAACTTTGACTTGACTTCTTCATTTCATATAAATCTTCATTCTAATGTAGGGAATTAAAATCTATGTGTATCATCACATCGATTTAAAGCTGCTGCATGTGACTCTCTTTCATTGTGCAGCATGAAATCAGATGTTTCCCAGAAGGTTTCACAAATCGATGCTCAGGATTTTGTCGGTTGTCTGTCGTTTGAGGCACCTTCCATGAACTGAGTTCAGTTTATAGCCCATTACCTTTTTAAAAGCAATAAAGTGACTGTCGTTGTTTTTATTTGTATGGAAAATAAAGGGATCTGTACTTTAACTTAAAACTTATTATAAACTAATAAGTACTAAATTATTATTATTTAGTACTAAATAATGACAAAAATACATAAAACGGCTGTATCTACCTTCAATATGGTGAAATATGCTGTCTCACCTCACTGATATTGAAGTTCTCTATGATAAATATTCATTGACATCTTCCAGTAAAACCATCATTACACTGTTATTTGATTCATTTCCAAACAATTTAATGTTGAAGGAATTTTCCCTTCTAATACATTTAATTTAACAAAAAAATAATTTTAACTTGTATCCCAAATTTTAATGGGCAGCCCTGTTACCTAAACCTGTTTCCTCTCGTAAAAAATGAAACATTCCATTATGATTTTTTCTGGAATTTACATCACCTGTTTGTTTTCTACAGAATGACAATCAGACAATTAAGCATTTTTTTCTGTTTTCTCAAAATTTTCTCTAAAATACAAAAAATTGCAAAACATTTTACTTTGTTTTGTGGATAAAAGCATTTAATTCATTTGTGTAGGCCACACCTCTGTATGTGCCTCGGCCACGCCCTCCCCAAACTCTCCGTTCTGGACTGGATTCAACAATTTAGTGACTCACAAGTTATGAACTTATGTTGAAAGTTAATCTGAAATTCTGATTGGACAGTTTGCTGTAGGGTGTTTCAAGATTTTGAACTTTTGTTCAAATTACAGACATGAATTTTTCATCTCCCAGAAATCATTAGCTCTTCTTTGAAGGCCTAGAAGGCTCTGAGGGTTCTCTTCTGTTTTTAGGACTTTACATTTAGTTCCTGATCCATTTCTCTGGTGTCCGTTTTAGAGAAAACACTGCACCACTTTCTCTGAAATGAAACTGAAACCCTGAATATTGACCAATATTGATATCGACCCTGATCCTGTGTTTTGTCTTTAAAAGACACTAAGCTATTTTTAAACTATTAACTAAGCTATTTATTTAGCTATTTATTTAATTAAATAAAGTATAATTCTTATAATGATTTTATTAGTTATTATCATTTATAACTCTTTTATTTGAAGCATTTTACTTGAGACGAGCTACTCAAAGTAGGCGATCATGCTAAAACTACTCAGTCTCTACTACCTACAACATTACATCACCCAGTGTGAGCGAGCGCTGTTTCAGAGTAGACTTGTTCAAAGATTTTAAGGGCCCAGGCAGGGGCTGGGCCACCTGCCACACCAACTCTGGCCACCAGATGGAGGCACAGAGTCACTCCACCTTGATTACGGATAATCAACGTTCCCTGTTCCTCCCCTACTTAAGGGAAGCCCCCTCACCTCCACGCTCAGTCTTGGGTTCAAGAAAAGGTAAATATGGTAATTTGGTAAGCCCCTCTTTTTCCCCTGTGTCCCCCTCTCATCTCCTCTTCTCTCCTCTCCTCTCCTCTCCTCTCCTCTGCTCTCCACCAGACCTAATCCCTGGAGCATCCCTCTCTGGCTTCTTTGGTTCATCCGACTGGGCTTGTCTCTAGTAACTTTCTCAACTTTTGAGAAAAAAGAGTAACATCCTGTCACTTCCTGTCTGTGTCTTTCCCTGTTTTTACCTTTGTTTATTTACCACGTGCCTTTGTTTTCTAGTGCCATCTGATTTTGTTGTTGTTTTAGCTCCTCCCCTCTCCTGCCGTGACTTCAGCCTTCACCTTTTCCTTGTTTCCTAGCCCTGCCCTCTCATGAGCGTCGGGTGTTCCTTGTCTTCTATTTAGTATTTATACCCCTGTGTTTCCATTGCTCACTAGCCACTTGTTTGATATTTGACATTGTTGTTGCATGTTCCAGGTTTAGGTTCGTGATCTTTGTGTTCGTGTTTGTGTTCTTGACAGCTTTTGTTTTCACTTGTGGAAGATGTGTAAAGAATAAATTAGACAATCATGGAAACATGATCTAAAGTGGATGGACTGTCTTGGATGCAGGCACTGCTGCTTATTTTGATGTACATATAAAGAATAATGAACACAGCTACCGGGTTAAGCCCACATGAGGTTTTGACTGGCCCTGCAATGAGACTCTTTCCTGAAATGTCTCCTTCCAGGTATGAGTAGGAATTGATGATGATCAAGTACTTAATGAAAAGCCATAGTATGTTAAGGACTATCCATTCACAAGTGCAGTGGGGTGCAGCGTCATTATTCCACCAATAAAAGACCAATAAAGGGACAATAGTGAGTGATCCACAGTGGCTACGGTCGCTGTTTCCTGCAATTATGAATAACAAATAAAGAGAAAGAACTTTTACTCATGATAGTGGAGTCATTTTTGCCAAAGCTGTGTATTATGTTGATGGAACTATTTATACTTTTCATCTAGGTGGATTCTGTTTATGGTTCACACACAGAAAGCTCATACAGGAAGGACATGATGCTTCATACCGCAGTGACTGAGTGAGCTGAAACAAGAATAGGGGAAGACATCCACTCATAGGAAGCTGAGAGCTGAGAGACGGCAACTACACCAATTAGTCCAGCTAATTCAAACAGCCCACCAGTTACCTTCAGAGCTATAGGAGTGTTATTTGGCCACAAAAACAAGGGTATAAAACTATAAAGTCCCATTAGATCTTGCATGAAATCATCGAGTAACTGATCATGGTGTTTTTATTGATCCTCATGTTCATGTACAGGATCCTATCAGGATAAGGAATAGCCTCTCATGATAATGAAGCTCTGATCATGACACCCCAACTGCTCCCCGGGCGCTGCGGATTGGGCTGCCCACCGCTCCGGGCAAGTGTGCTTACTGCCCCCTAGTGTGTGTGTGCTCACTAGAGTGTACGTGGTGTTTCACTGCACGGATGTGTTAGACGGGTCAAAAAAGTGTTATTTTTCTTGATTTATCTTTAAAATACATTTTGGATTTGTGTTTGTGTGTATTGATATGTTTGATGTATTGAGTGTTTGGTTTTACTTAAATTTTTCGTGTGGTGTGCTGTGTAATTTTGGGTGTTTTTGATTTCTTTTGGGGCCGTCTGATTATCTCCACCTGAACCTAATAACTGTCTCTTTAATTAGCCTATCAGCGTGGAAAGAGAGCGCGGGTGCTCGGGGACTCTTATTTTAAAAGTGGACTTTTATAGGAGGAGAGAGAGATCCAGGGAAGGAGAACAAAGGACCCAGGGGGGAGTAAAGATTGGTGGCACAGGTGTGCTGCGGGAGTGGACAGCGCAGCAGAGGCGGAAGCAACCGGGAGTGTGGCTAGAACGGCAGCAGGATTCGGCGCAGCGTTAGCCGGCAGTAGGGGCTTGGTCCGAGTGGCGCGTGAGTGCAGCGGCTGGCAGCAGATTCAGGAGGAATTGCTGGAGCGTGTGCATGCGGTGACGTCAGCGGCGGCTCAAAGGGAACGCTGGATAGAAGACCGAGGGTCATCCTATACACCACAGGCGTGTTGCTGCAATTTCTGGGTAGTGGTTTCGATCACTACCCGGAACTGTCCACTAGGCTAATTTAAACCCAAGCTTGAGTGCACAAAGGACATATTACTGGTCAGTCTTTTCTTCTATTTTTGTGGCGTGGTGAGACTCAAGGGAGCCGTGTCTACATCCCCCTGGTTGTTATGGACTTCTCTCATTGAAACAGTGAACTGGACTTTCTTTTTTTTAGTTCCTGTGTATTCTTGGTTCCCCTTTGTTGTGTTTTTGGTTTATTTAGTATTATTTTTTTGTTTTGCGCTTTTGTTTATTTATTTTTCTGTTTTGCTTCTGTTTCCATTAATCTATCGCAACGACTTAGCTTTTAGTGTATATATTTGCCCAAAGTACAAAATAAAACATTTCTTGTTTGAGTACGCTGTCTCCTGTTGGGATCGCTGGCTCATACTCTGTTCCCTCCCAAACGAATTTACTATTTCTTTACTAGTGTGGGTGAGTCGTGTGGAGTTTGGGTTAGATTGGGCGCTGGTTGTACATTTTTCTCTATCTCAATGGTTCCTAGGAGTAGTAAATGTTAATAGTAGATTTTAAGTGTTCTAGATTGTTTTAAAATACTCTTCCCAGGGGCTATGTGATATTTTGGAAGTCCCTGGTTATTTTAGGAATACATACATGGTTTAACACTACCTTATATTTAACTAACCCACGCGACACCCGCCTTTTTTCTGGCGTAGTCGGCAGGATTGGGAGTGAAAGAGTGCCAGTTTTACCAAAGGATAACAGTAAAAAAAAATTTTTCATAATGATGATGCCAGTGTTTCCAGGTGCCCCTTGGGTACCTAAGTTTAAAGGACCTGATGGTGATTTTATGTACTCTGATTGGAAAGAACAGGTACAAGGTTTGTTAGAGGTACAAGATCTTACAGAACCTAGGAAGGTGCAGATTCTAATGGGTGCTCTATCGGGAGAAGCAAAGCGAGAAGTAAATGTGTTAGAAGCTGGGGATAGAGATACAGCAGTGAAAATTTTCAAACACTTGGATAACTTGTATGCAGCTGAAGTACCACTTCCTGTCCTAAGAACACAATTCTTTAGTTGTAGACAGAGGCCAGGTGAGACTTTTAAAGCTTTTGTGTTACGATTGAGGGAACTTTTCTGCAGACTGCGGAGGCGAAACCCAGAGGGAGCCCTCACTGAAACACAGTTGAAAGACCAGCTGCTGTTGGGGCTAGAAGATGGACCGTTCAGACGGGCTTTGCAGACTTTTGCTCGGAGAATGCCTGCAGGGACCTTCGCAGACCTACACCAAGAAGCCTTACTATTGGAAACCGAATATGGGCCCAACAGGTATGATACGTCATGTTCAGTGATCCGTGAGACCAGTGCATCTCATTCTCGTCCACAACAGGCGGATTGGAGGGCGGAGCTGAAACAAGAGTTGCTGCAAGAAATGCGTGGCCAAATGCGCGAGTTGACCCAAGAGGTAATCAAAGAGCTGAAACCTTTGTGGTGTGACCCCAGCCCTAATGTTCCGCCTACTAGGGCTACTACCAGCCGAAACCGGGATCCGACACAACCAAATCAATGGGATGCTGATGGTAAGCCTATTTGTCGTCGTTGCAAGCAACCTGGACATTTTGCTAGGAACTGCAGGGGAACTGCTGTTGTAGGGCCGCATTTAAACTAAATTGCCCTGCTGCAGAGGTCCAAGCAGTGGGGTGAGACAGACGATAATAGGCTGAGACAGACCATAATAGGACCACAGAGACTTTTATTGGAAATTGCCCTATAGTAGAAATTCTGGTGGAAAATGTAAAATGTACAGGACTTTTAGATACTGGTTCTCAGGTTACTCTGATGCAACACCAAATGCTGAAGAAATATTTCCCTCAGTATCAGATGGGTAGAGCCCCTATTTTAACACTAAAAGCTGCGAATGGACTTGAAATACCCTATGTTGGCTGTGCTGTTCTGAACTTCGAAGTCGCTGGAGTTCAGATCCCAGAACGGGGTGTTGTGATCGTTAAAGATGAATGTTCTACTTACCCAATGATTATTGGCATGAATGTCGTGTCTGCATGCTGGAATGATCTCTTCCAGGAACGAGAGCAGCTGAAGTGGAAAAGAACCTCCCCCAGGAATGACAGAAAACTGTGGCAGCAAACACTTGCGATCTGCCAACGGATTGCTGCCCAAGAGCAACGAGATGGCTATGTGGGTCATGTCTGGTCTGCTAGCCGACGTAGGATCTGTGTTCCCCCAGAAAGTGAAATGATCGTGTGGGGACGTGTCCGGGCGAACATGAGGGGCCAAGAATACTGTGGCCTAGTGGAGCCAGTGCTGGATGGAGGTGCTTTGGCTGTGGCACGGACAGTAGCGAGGGTAAAGTATGGACGAATCCCTGTCCGCCTGTGTAATGTTCACCCGTATCCTATGTTTATAGGAAAGTTTCAGAAGCTGGGCAAGCTGTATGAAGTGCAACAAGCTGATGTCCATGGACAATATGATCTCCAGCTGGACGCTAGTTCAGCAGGCGTGGTGGAAGTGAGTGTAATCGAGACTGTTCCTGTGGGGAAGGGCACCCCCACATTTGAGGTGAGCCAGTTTGCTACCCGTTCGGATCTAACAGATCAGCAGCAGGTTGAATTAGGTCACTTACTCAAAGTGGACTAGTGTGTTTGCTCAGAACGAGGAAGACTTTGGATGCACCGATGCTATCCATCATAGCATACCTACAGGTGGGGCCTTTCCTATTAGAGAGAGGTTCCGACCTCTACCCCCTAAGATGTACCAAGAGATGCGAACATTGCTTGCCGACATGCTAAACAGTGGTGTAATTTCTGAGAGTTCTAGCCCTTGGGCTGCCCCAGTCGTGATGGTCAGGAAAAAGGATGGAAATTGGCGATTTTGTGTAGATCACAGAAAATTGAATTCTGTCACTCTTAAGGATGCTTTTCCCATGCCCAGGATTGAAGAGACCTTGACTACCTTAACCCAAGCACAGTGGTTTAGCACTCTTGACCTGGCTAGTGGCTATTGGCAGGTGGGTGTACATCCAGACGATCAACCAAAGACTGCATTTGCTACACCATTAGGATTATTCCAGTTCCGTAGGATGCCTTTCGGATTGTGCAACGCGCCAGCTACTTTCCAGAGACTAATGCAGTATTGCCTGAGAGGCCAAGTAGCTGAATTTCTGTTTGTTTATTTAGATGATATAATTGTGTATTCCGCGGACTTCTCTCTGCATTTACAGCACCTGGAACAAGTGTTTGAACGCCTCAGTCGGTATGGATTGAAGCTGAGGCCAGACAAGTGCAACCTGCTCCAGAAGCAAGTTAAGTTCCTGGGACATGTGGTGGATGTGTGCGGTGTACGTCCCGACCCGGAGAAAATTGCTGCTGTCCAAGAGTGGGCTGTTCCTACAACCATCAAGGAGGTGAGGGCATTTTTGGGACTTGCTGGCTATTATAGACGCTTCATTGATGGGTTTGCTAAGCTGGCATGGCCGTTGAATTCACTGTTGGTAGGTATGCCAGTGGACAGAAAGACCTCCCATCGCCAAATCAGTTGGACACCTGCATGCCAAAGCGCATTTGAACAGTTGAAACAGCATCTTACTGAAGCTCCTATCTTGGCTTATGCAAACTTTTCAGAACCTTTTATTGTATACACTGATGCCAGTAATCAAGGATTGGGGGCAGTTTTGTCTCAGATGCAGGGTGGCCGTGAACGTGTCATTGCATATGCGAGTCGGAGCCTTCACCCAAGTGAGAAAAATGATGCCAATTATAGCTCTTTTAAATTGGAATTGTTAGCACTGAAGTGGGCAGTCACTGAGAAATTCCGTGATTATCTCACGGGAGCCAAGTTCACCGTCATGACTGATAACAACCCTGTGGCTCATTTGCAGACTGCTAAGCTGGGGGCCACTGAGCAACGGTGGGTAGCCCAATTGGCCAGCTTTGATTTTGAGGTGAAGTACCGGGCGGGTCGTGAAAATGGAAATGCTGACGCACTATCTAGATTCCCTTGTGTCAAGGTTCCCCCAAGTGTGGGGGTGATGGCAGCTGAACTGCAGGAGGCCTCTGGCGAAACAGAGATGCCGTGGACTGGCAGCATGCCCAGGAGCAGGATGATGGTGTGCGTATCTTGAAATGGTATGTAGAACAAGGAGTTTTCCCCACGGCTGCTGAGAGGAAGGCTCTGCCAAGAGTGTCACAACAGTTGCTCCACCAGAGACAAAAGTTGCAAAGTAAGGATGGACTCTTGTACAGGATTGTTATTGACCCCTTCATTAATGAGCCCTATTCCCAGATTGTCTGCCCAGTACAGTGGTGGAAAGAGGTTTGGTTGCGGTACCATGAGGCTACAGGACACTCTGGGGTTGAGAAGACCCTGCTTCGCATAAGGCGGCACTTCTATTGGCCCCAAATGGAGGAAGAGGTGAGAGGGTTCCAGTCCGGGTGTGTCTCTTGTGGTCTGCAGAAAGGTAATATGGAGCTTAAGGCCCCTTTGCACCCATTTCTGTGTCTTTTCCCTTAGAGGTGATAGCGCTAGACTTTCTGTCCTTAAGTAGGCCAACAGATACTTACCAGAATATCTTGGTAGCAATAGACATGTTTACTCGCTATGCATGGGCGATCCCAACAAGAGACCAAACAGCTAAGACTATAGTAAAAGCTTTGTGGTTGCATGTGATCCAGGCATTTGGGTGTCCACTAAGATTTCATTCCGATAGAGGGCCTAATTTCGAGTCTGCACTTTTCCAGCAGCTATGCGAGGCTTATGGTATAACCCGAAGTAGGACCACGTCATATCATCCAGCTGGGAATGGTAGAGTAGAGCGCATGAATCAGACCCTGCTTCATATGTTATGTACACTAGAGGTGCAGAAGCAGGACAAGTGGCCAGAGTTTCTCCCTGAATTGCTTCAAGCTTATAATAATACTGTCCATAGTGCTACTGGTTTTACCCCGTCTTATTTGATGTTTGGTAGGGTAGTTCGTACCCCAGTAGACACAGGCCTGGGTGTAGGACAGGGACAGCCAAGGAAGAGCTTGAGTGGGTGGGTACAGGATCACCACCAGAAATTGACCTGGGCATATTCTGTAGCTAAACGGAGAATGGATGAGGCAGCAAGTCAGTCTAAGCAGCAGTTTGATCGCCGTGCTAAGGCAACCCCTTTACTTCCAGGCCAGAGAGTTTGGGTACGGGACAGGAATAGACAAGGGCGAGGGAAGCTGTGTGGTTGGTGGAGTCCCACTCCTTATGTTATAGTTGAGTCAATTGGAGAGACTGGGGTAGTATATAAGGTGAGGCCGGAACAGGGAGGACCAGAGAAAACACTCCATAGGAATGCCTTAAAACAGTGTTTGTCTAAGCCCAGTGGTCCTCAACAGAGCCAGCAGGAGGAAAGGGAAACAGGGGCTGACAGAGGGTTTATTCCTTATAGTGTTTGGACTGCAACCCCGAATGTACCTGATGAGGTTTCGGCCAATGTTCCTGTTCGCCGTTCCACTCGTGCTAATTTTGGACAGAGACCGGTACGTTATAGAGAGAATTCTTAATTATAGCAGGGACTGCTTATGTTTTAGCGTGGGGGGTGTTAGATGTGTCAAAAAGTGTTATTTTTCTTGATTTATCTTTAAAATGCATTTTGGATTTGTGTTTGTATGTATTGATATGTTTTTAGAGTGTTTGGTTTTACTTAAATTTTTCGTGTGGTGTGCTGTGTAATTTTGGGTGTTTTTGATTTCTTTTGGGGCCGTCTGATTATCTCCACCTGAACCTAATAACTGTCTCTTTAATTAGCCTATCAGCGTGGAAAGAGAGCGCGGGTGCTCGGGGACTCTTATTTTAAAAGCGGACTTTTATAGGAGGAGAGAGAGATCCAGGGAAGGAGAACAAAGGACCCAGGGGGGAGTAAAGATTGGTGGCACAGGTGTGCTGCGGGAGTGGACAGCGCAGCAGAGGCGGAAGCAGCCGGGAGCGTGGCTAGAACGCCAGCAGGATTCGGCGCAGCATTAGCCGGCAGTAGGGGCTTGGTCCGAGTGGCGCGTGAGTGCAGCGGCTGGCAGCAGATTCAGGAGGAATTGCTGGAGCGTGTGCATGCGGTGACGTCAGCGGCGGCTCAAAGGGAACGCTGGATAGAAGACCGAGGGTCATCCTATACACCACAGGCGTGTTGCTGCAATTTCTGGGTAGTGGTTTCGATCACTACCCGGAACTGTCCACTAGGCTAATTTAAACCCAAGCTTGAGTGCACAAAGGACATATTACTGGTCAGTCTTTTCTTCTATTTTGTCCTAGAGTGGCGTGGTGAGACTCAAGGGAGCCGTGTCTACATCCCCCTGGTTGTTATGGACTTCTCTCATTGAAACAGTGAACTGGACTTTCTTTTTTTTAGTTCCTGTGTATTCTTGGTTCCCCTTTGTTGTGTTTTTGGTTTATTTAGTATTATTTTTTTGTTTTGCGCTTTTGTTTATTTATTTTTCTGTTTTGCTTCTGTTTCCATTAATCTATCGCAACGACTTAGCTTTTAGTGTATATATTTGCCCAAAGTACAAAATAAAACATTTCTTGTTTGAGTACGCTGTCTCCTGTTGGGATCGCTGGCTCATACTCTGTTCCCTCCCAAACGAATTTACTATTTCTTTACTAGTGTGGGTGAGTCGTGTGGAGTTTGGGTTAGATTGGGCGCTGGTTGTACATTTTTCTCTATCTCAATGGTTCCTAGGAGTAGTAAATTTTAATAGTAGATTTTAAGTGTTCTAGATTGTTTTAAAATACTATTCCCAGGGGCTATGTGATATTTTGGAAGTCCCTGGTTATTTTAGGAATACATACATGGTTTAACACTACCTTATATTTAACTAACCCACGCGACAGATGGGTTAAATGCGAAGGTGAAATTTCCCTGTTGTGGGACTAATAAGGGTCACTTTGTAGGGGCTACTACTCGCGACTGGAGCGAATCCGCAACGGACAGGCGATAAGTCACTCAACGGGGTCTAGCCCTTTAAGAGACTCGAGGGGGGGGCACTAGTTGGTAGTAGTTCAGTTGTTGTTTTGGAAGCGAGTGAAGTTTCGTTTTTGTCTCGTTAAATTAAAGTTTTCCCTCCGCGGGATTCTCCACTAACTTGAGCCTCCTTACTTCACGACCCGCTTCAGTGGTGACCCCGACGCCTCTTCGGACGTCTCCGAAGCTCTTCCGACATGACAACACACGCAGTGGCTCTTAAGCTGCCGGAGTTTTGGGAGCAGCACGCCGCCATTTGGTTCGCGCAAGCTGAGGCTCAGTTCGCCATCCGGAGAATCACGGAGGACGAGACGAAGTTCTATTACGTCGTCGCTTCCCTGACCAGCAGCACTGCCTCCAGAGTACTGAGTTTCCTCCAGGCTCCCCCCGAAGGCGATAAGTATGCAGCGTTAAAGTCACTTCTCCTTCAGACGTTTGAGTTGTCCGAGTCAGAGCGCGCACGCAGGCTTCTCTCGCTACCCAGTTTAGGCGACTCAAAACCGTCCGAACTCATGGACCACATGTTGTCTCTGCTGGGCGACCACCCGCCATGTTTTCTATTCAGAGAACCTTTATTGCAGCAGCTGCCTGGCGACGTTCGTGCGGCTTTAGCAGGCTCAACTCTTAAAGACTTTCATGCTTTGGCTAGAGAGGCCGACAAGATCCTCTCCGCCAAACAGGGTCTTGCGGCCACGCGGGCATACGCATCTTCATCCCCCTCTGACGCCCCGGTATGTGCAGCCATGCCCCAACACCCTCCAGCCTTCTGCTTCTATCATGCACGTTTTGGGGCCAAGGCTAAAAAATGTTGTCCTCCCTGCAGTTTTGGGAAGCCGGGAAACGCATTCCAGCAGCCTGCTCTTCCTCACAGACACAGTGTCAGGGCGCCGTTTCCTTTGCGACACAGGCGCTCAGTTGAGCGTTCTGCCTGCCTCTGGGTTGGACATGAAGTCAGGCCGTGCTGGCCCCGCCCTCGAGGCCGCCAATGGTACCTCCATCCCCACGTATGGGCTGAGGTCAATTCCACTGTGCTTTGGCGGGCAGCGATTTACATGGCCTTTTGTGCTGGCAAAGGTTTCCACCCCCCTTCTGGGTGCCGATTTCCTGTGTGCCAACAGCCTGCTGGTTGATGTTAAAAACAGACGGCTTGTCAACCCGGAGACGTTCAGCTCCTTACCATGCTCACTCAGCCGTTTCGGCTCCTCCAAGCTGACGGGTGCGTTTTTTGTCTCAGACGACTTCTCGCGCCTCCTCGCGGAGTTTCCGGGCCTGACGGACCCCACGTTCTCCTCAGATGGCAGCAAGCATGGAGTCAAACATCACATCGCCACTTCGGGTCCGCCAGTCCACGCTCGTGCTAGGCGCCTGGAACCCGCCAAGCTCACGGTCGCAAAGGCTGAGTTTGACACATTGGAACGCCTAGGCATCGTGCAAAGGTCCGACAGCCCCTGGGCTTCTCCACTGCACATTGTCCGGAAGCCGGGCGGAGGCTGGCACCCATGTGGTGATTACCGCCGACTCAATGATGCCACCACTCCGGATCGCTATCCCATTCCTCATGTGCAGGATTTTTCTGCCTGTCTGGCTGGGAAAGTCATCTTTTCCAAGGTGGACCTAGTTCGTGGCTACCATCAAGTCCCCGTGCATCCCGCTGACATCCCGAAGATGGCAGTGATCACTCCATTTGGCCTGTTTGAGTTCCTCCGCATGCCATTTGGCCTCAAGAATGCCGCCCAGACGTTCCAGCGCCTCATGGACAGTGTCCTGCGTGACCTGCCGTTCCTCTTTGTTTATCTGGATGACATTCTAGTTGCCAGCACCTCCAGGTCGGAACACCTGCACCACCTCAGGCTCCTATTTGAGCGCCTCAATCAGCACGGTTTGATCATCAACCCGTCGAAGTGCCAGTTCAGGCTTCAGGTCATCGATTTCCTCGGTCATCGCGTCACCAGTGCCGGTGCCGTTCCACTCCCTACTAAAGTGGAAGCTATTCAGTGTTTCACCCGCCCTCTGACATTTAGAACTCTGCAGGAGTTTCTAGGCATGGTGAACTTCTATCACCATTTCATCCCACGCGCAGCCAGTCTCATGCACCCTCTGTATGAAGCCCTCAAAGGCAAAGCGGCCAAACACGCAGTAGACTGGACTAACAAGCGGCTCCTGGCTTTCAATGCGGCCAAACGTGTGCTGGCGGATGCGACTATGTTGGCGCACCCCTCACCTGATGCACCCATTGCTATCACCACGGACGCATCTGACTATGCGGTTGGCGCGGTGCATGAACAGTGGGTCGATGGTGCTTGGCAACCCCTGGCGTTCTTTAGTTGCCTGCTCCTCCCCGCTGAGCGTAAATACAGCACATTTGACCGTGAGCTGCTCGCCCTGTACTTGGCCGTGCGCCACTTTCGCTTTCTCTTGGAGGGCCGTCCATTTGTTGCATTCGTGCATCACAAACCCTTGGCATTTGCCATGGCGAAGTCCTCCGAACCGTGGTCTTCCCGTCAGCAACGTCAGCTGGCCTTCATCTCGGAGTTCACCATGGACGTTCAGCATGTTGCAGGAAAAGACAACCCTGTGGCCAACTGTCTCTCCCACGCGGCACTTGATGCTGTACACCTCGGCATCGACTACTCCCGAATAGCAGCGGACCAGGTGTCGGACCCAGAGTTCCAAGCCTACAGGTCTGCGGTCACTGGATTGCGGTTGGCGGATGTTCCCTTCAGTGATACTGGTGTGACGCTCCTCTGTGACGTATCCATGGGTCACCCCAGGCCTATTGTTCCCACCTGCTGGCGCAGACCGGTTTTTGACACCATACACAGCCTCTCTCACCCCGGCAGGAGGGCATCGCAAAGGCTGGTGGCAGACAAATTCGTCTGGCACGGCCTTAAAAAGGACATTCGCAACTGGAGTTCTGCTTGTGTGGACTGTCAACGCGCCAAAGTGCATCAGCATGTTAAGGCCCCGCTGGCGTTGTTCCCTGTGCCTGAGCGGCGTTTCGACCACGTACATGTGGATCTGGTGAGTCCGCTGCCACCGTCCCGGGGTTTCACCCACCTCCTCACGATCGTCGACAGGACCACGAGGTGGCCAGAAGCCGTGCCGCTTTCTTCCACGACGTCCTCGGAGGTGGCCAGAGCATTCATTGACACGTGGGTCTCGCGGTTTGGCGTTCCATCAGACATTTCCTCGGATCGTGGCCCTCAGTTCACTTCAGCCCTCTGGACCAGCATGGCCGCGGGTCTCGGGGTGCATCTTCACCGTACTACTGCCTACCATCCCCAGGCCAACGGGCTGTGTGAGCGTTTCCACCGCTCTATGAAGGCCGCACTCCGGGCCAGTCTCCAGGATGACGGTTGGGCCGGTAGGCTTCCCTGGGTCATGCTGGGCCTCTGTTCGGCCCCCAAGGACGACCTCCAAGCCTCTTCGGCTGAACTTGTTTATGGCCAGGTGCTACGGGTTCCCGGGGATTTCCTCCCAAGTTCTACTGCCCCGTGGTCCGCCAGCCACCAGCGACAGGCCCTTCGTGAGCTCTCCAGCGCTTTTGCACCGGTGCCCACCTCCCAACATGGCCTGCCGGAGTCACGCTTTCCGCCTTCTTTGCGAGCGGCGGAGTTTGTGTTCATCCGGCACGACGCGCACCGGAGCCCCCTCCGTCCAATCTACGATGGTCCTTTCCGAGTGTTGAATCCTGGGGATAAGTACTTCAAGGTTGAGGTTGGCGGCGTTCCTGTGAGCGTTTCGGTAGACCGCCTGAAGCCGGCCCACCTGGCAGCACTGTGGAGACTGGGCGGCCCGCGAAGCGTGGAGGTCCCTCAGGCACTGTCCCGGCACGCCCCATGGAGCGGCCGGCCTTTTCTCCTTCCCCGGCTCCGGGTGTGACGAGCCGTTTCGGGCGTCTGGTTCGGCCCCCTCGCCGGTTGGACATGTCCGTTTTCACGGATTCTGGGGGGACGTGTGTAGGGGCTACTACTCGCGACTGGAGCGAATCCGCAACTGACAGGCGTTAAGTCACTCAACAGGGTCTAGCCCTTTAAGAGACTCGAGGGGGGGGGCACTAGTTGGTAGTAGTTCAGTTGTTGTTTTGGAAGCAAGTGAAGTTTCGTTTTCGTCTCGTTAAATTAAAGTTTTCCCTCCGCGGGATTCTCCACTAACTTGAGCCTCCTTACTTCACGACCCGCTTCAACTTAATCTTAATATTAATCATGTCGGTTCGCAATGATTTCTGGGTAAGTTCTGCTGCTTAATTTGACACTGGTGTTCGCTCAGTTCCTCTCCCCTCTGAGGACTCATCTAACCTGCTTCACATCAGTAAAAAGCATAATGGAACAGCTCTTAAGATGGTGCTGGGAATCCCCCCCAATCGGAACTGATGAGCCCCAGTGGAATGAAGTGTTAAAACTGGTCCTGAAATGGGGAAGAAGTCAAAGTTGTTCTATGTATTATTAACATGGCATCTCATCCAGAGATAAATAGAATGGACGGTTCACTCTATGGCCGAACCACAGCTGATCTGAGGACAGCTGAGATACAGTCACTGCTGATTGGGTGGTCTCATTACTGTTTTCACATTGAATCTCATAAAGCCCATCATGAACTCCTGTGGGCCTCAGTGTCTTCACACTAGCTACAAACATGTTGAAAGGGTTAACTCTGCTCTAACTCTGCTCTAAGCATGAACAAACCAGCTTTGGGCAACTGCAGATAGAAACAGTTGCTAATCAGTGATTAGAGGACTGAAAAAGCGTCCACTGTTAGAAATAAAGGTTCTGTGCAGGTACATATTTTTTGTAGAGGTACGAACAACATACATGTACCTTCAAAGGTACACCAGTGGTTTTAAGGTCCGGTTGTGCACCTTTAATAAGTTTTAAGAGTGTGTGTGTGTGTGTGTGTGTGTGAGAGAGAGATGATTCATGGCATTTGGAGTCAATACAATATGAAATATCATTGCCGTGGATTATGGTTCAGTTATGTTCCCTGACTAAAGGTACTGAGGTGTACCCCTGAGGGTACCACCCCAGTGACACTGACAGGTTCGTACCTCTATTTCTGAGAGTGTGATGTCGATTGTAATTGTTTCGACTGGCCGTAACACGGGAAGCAGGACTGACACAAAACAAATGGTAGATTTACTTGTAGATAAAAACTTGCAACAGAAGACGTGCATAAGGAGTTAAGTGCTCTTTCTAAGTGTGAAGCTATGGCCTAAACTCCATCCACACTGAGGAGTACGAGCTCTGAACTGCACTTACAACAAAAACTCACATCACATATGTGACATATGGCCACTAAGACACTCATATCAATGCTATTGGCTGCTGAGGGAAACATACAGAACGCATCATGAGATAACATTAATACAGAAGGCAGATGTTTGGCTAGATAACTGCAAAAAATCACTACCACTACAGTCTCTTGTGTCTAATAGATGTTTTACCCCATTTGATTTGATTTGCTTGGTTAGGCTGTGGCCCTGAGTGGCTCTAATGACTACTGGCAGTTACCCAAAAAAACCTTTGGTAATTTTACCAACTAGTTTGGTCCTGTTCACTGGGTTCATGCATCCACAAGCAAAAACAAACACTCACACAAGCTGAAAGGATATTTGTGGTGATTTTTCCTGGTTTTTTTCTTTATATAGTTTTTACAGTGGTGAGAATAAAGTACTTTTCGCTGGTCTTAGTAAACCACATGCGTGCCTCACTCAGAGCACTACAAGCTATTCAGAACAAAGTGAGTGAAATAGAAGTAGCTCTGCAAAACTGTGCTCCACTAAATCTTCTCTTAGCAGAGAGAGCAGGTGTGTCAGGT
The DNA here is from genome assembly GCF_015220715.1 of Pygocentrus nattereri. Classification (NCBI taxonomy): domain Eukaryota; kingdom Metazoa; phylum Chordata; class Actinopteri; order Characiformes; family Serrasalmidae; genus Pygocentrus; species Pygocentrus nattereri. The sequence goes on from NC_051235.1 coordinate 26,927,295, forward strand.
TGTAGGAGGTGAGTGCTTCTGAATTTATGCTTCCAATGCCTCAAGATCCAAGACACCTCTGACGGTATAAAAGAACTGCAGGAAAACCAGAGTTGAGATCCTTCTGTGTTTGTGGACAACATTACTGTCAGTTGTGGCTCAGTGATCGCTCTGGTGTTGTTATTGATGCGGAAACTATTCAGGCTGTGACTCCCTATATGACTGGTCCAAGCAGCGAGAACGTGGCCCTCGGTTATGATCCTCATTCACATCACAAAACTGACTGGCCATTTGAGCACCACCCAGACCTCTCAGTGGAAGATGACTCCAGTGATTAAGCAGTCTTGGCCCACACACTTATCTTCGTATGATGGTGTTGACACTGATAGTGTCAAAGAAGGGCAATTAGGAGAATATGAGAGTTTTGTATTCTGATTATAAGATTAGCTATATTTTTATATTAATTCAGTCTTTAGCTTTAAACAAACAGCATTAACTTTCTGTCTGGCAACAAAGTATAATCAGCAGAAGGCGTATAACCCGACAAGTTGACAAATCCTTTTAAAGAAACATATAGGGGGCAGATATTTCCTGCGTTTCGCCACACAGGAAATCAGACAACGTCTGAGCGTCTGTGGTTTATGGTCATTCATTGAAATGAAGTCATCAACGTCTAGAAATAGAGCTTCTGTCCTGATCTTATAGTTTACGCATGAAGGCTATGTGTTCTAGTGTTGTTCTTAAGTATCACGTTACAAAATTCATATTTGATGAAGTTTTGCTCTGTAACCAATCAGAAGCTTTATATTATAATTTCCCCATCAATACAATTATACATCATAGAATCTGTAGCTCTCAGTTTGGAGCTTTTACCATTTATTTTGGACCGAAAAGAGACGAACAGAGTATTGAACACTCGGTTGGTATACTGATGGATGCTGGATGTCCTAAAAAGTTCCCCTGCAGTTCTACAGGAAACTCAGTGCTGGAGGGATGTCAGCACTCGAGGGGTGTCAGACCTTTTCTGCATCAGGGTTTTTTTTCAACAACCAATTTTACTTCTTCTTCGGACATGATTTCACTGCAGTGAACAGTTTGACTCCAGTGTGGGTTTGAAGCTCCTCTGTCCACTGCTATCCACTGTGGTGGAACCTCTTTTGGTGCTATACACACTCACCGGCCACTTTACTAGGTACAGTTTGTTCAGTTTGTTACCTGTTCAGTTGCTTGTTAACACAAATAACTAATCAGCCAATCACACGGCTGCAACTCAGTACATTTAGGCATGTAGACGTGGTCAAGACAACTTACTGAAGTGCAGACCGAGCATCCGAACGGGGAAGAAAGGTGATTTAAGAGACTTTGAACGTCGCGTGGTTGTTGGGACCAGATGAGCTGGTCTCAGTATTTCAGAAACGGCTGATCTACTGGGATTTTCACAAACAACCATCTCTAGGGTTTACAGAGAACGGTCCGGAAAAGAGAAAATATCCAGGGAGCGGTCAGTTGTGTGGACGAAAATGCCTTGTTGATGTGAGAGGTCAGAAAGGTCAGATCATAGAAAGGCAACAGGAACTCAAATAACCAACCAAAATCTCTGAGGAACGTTTCCACCACCTTGTTGAAAGTTTGCCACGAAGAATTAAGGCAGTTCTGAAGTGGCCAGTGAGTGTAGAACCACTTTTTCCAAAGTTCTTTAACCCCTTAAAGGGCCAGGGACACAGTTCTATAGCCTAAGAATAACTCAGTAAGTTTGCATTGAAGTCCCTGTAGTTACTAATAAGTCTGGGGTTTTAAGGGGTTGAGGAACCTTATATAAGAGGTTCTCCATCATAGAGGAGGAGAATTCATCAGATGTTTCTAACTGATCACTGTGATGTACCCAAACTCAATCGAAGTGGTTTGGTGTGAAATGGTTCTTTGTAGATAAATTTGCTTGCTCAGATTTCTTTGCAGTGGAAGTGATGGGAACCAGGATTCACCATGTCTGAATCTGAAAGAAATGTTTTGTTTAGGTGATATTTTGCAGTACAGTGATCTACATGTATCTCTCCACCATTTAAAACACACGATTAAAGCTATTGGAAAACTGTGGCTCAGGCATCAGGCAGCGTTTTCACGTATTATTCTTCTGTGAGGGAGATTTAAAGGATATTAACCTCTTCAGACGTCTGGTTCCCTTCACTACCACTGTGAACACTTCTGACTTGTTAAGTTTTTCAGGAATGGAGCTTTTCACACCAAACTGCTCTGAATGACTTTGTTTACATCTGAACTATTTAATTATGCAAGAATTCTGAAAAAAGAATTCCCATTCTATTACATCACTCTTTAAAACCTTTGGCTTTACTAAAGAACCCTTGAAGAACCTCTTTTTTTAAAGGTTTTTTTTGCCCATCATCATTTGTGATTTCTTCAGTATCCAGAATATTTAATTACAGACTGATGAAGAATGTTTTTTTCTACACACGGTTCCTTGAACTGTATTAAACGAAAAAGATGTAAACAGGAAAAATGAATAGGAAGTTAAACTGTATGATTACATCACTTCTGCTTTTTATCACAGTGAATGAAATGGAGGTGGTGGTGTGGCTGTGTTTCGCTCCTCTGCTCTGGTTTCTTGGTAAATGCCACGGTGAGTACTTATTATCATTTCACTGTCATTCAGGAGGCGGTTATATATAATATTGTTCTATATTACACTTCTGTCATCACATTGTTTACAGTTTGAAATCAGATACAGTGACATTCATTTCCCTTTTGAAGGAAATCTTGTTTTTCTGTCTGTTCAGTGTTTCTCTTCACTTTTACTGTCATTTTAAGATTTCAATTTTCAGTTATTGGCAGTTTGTCTATTATCATTAATAAAGTGAGCTGGATCAAAACTAATGGCTGAATTAGCAAACTGTTCTGCTCAAACTTACAGCGGTTTGTTTTTCTTTTTCAGGGCAAACTCAGTTCATTTACAAGGATTGGTATAAATCAGAGATTTCCTGTGAAGGAAACAAATGGAAAGTGAGCACAAAGTCTATCAAGATTGACCCGCAGCGTCTGGTACAGTGTGACCGCATCAGGATTGACCTTGATGTTGATGATAACCTGGAATTTTGCAGTAATAAACCTCCACAATCAAAGTGTGTTTGTATTCTAGTAGTAAAAAGTGGATTTGTTGCCTGTGTTAAATCTCTGGATTCTGGACTCCTTTTTCCATTCAAACCGTCTCCCAACGTCGTCTCTTCCTACATAGTCGCTGCTCCAAACCCACTCAGTGAGTAACTTTCATTCTCTGCATTATTGTTGTTAATTAATGTCTTACTGTCTCTCTAATGTTTCTCAGTAGTCTTGCGTTCTCATCTGCTCTGTTTAGTGTGTCACATGTCCTACATGTGTGCAGTAAGCAGGGTTGGGATGTGACGGAACACAAGTGTTTGGAGAAAGACGTATCTGTGTTCAGTCCAAGTTACAATTTGTAAAAGCCGCTTTCAGAACACAATTACTTTTTACATTTAAGAGAATATTTTACCCAGAAATTTAAAAAGTATATAATATCTTTCAAATAAACACCATCAGTGCTTCGTAATTAACTACGTTAAAATAAAAAAGACTTGCTCTAAAGAAAAAACCTAAAAGGGCTTCTTTACAGCCACTGAAGTTCCTGCTAAAGCCTGACTAGACTGATAATCACTGTGATGATCAGTCATCAATCTGAGGGATGACTGAACTGAACAGTCAGCTCTGTTCACCAGTGATAAGCTTAGCTTTGGTCTTGTACTGGACTTCCATACATGCCATTACCTGAAAATCACACAGCTACTCACTGCATACTCAAATTTGAGTGTTTGTTATTTGGATGCGGTGAATTGTTGGCTTAAATGATAAATGGGCAGTGGAATTAAGGAGCAACACTAGACCGAAGGAAGTGGTAACACTCTTTTCTCCCTGCAGTAACATCCACACCTGAGGAAACATCTTCACTGACAGTACCTGAAGGTGAATCAGTGAGTTTAAAGTGTAGTTTCACCTTTACACGAGAATATAATGGGGTGCCATTCGTTGTTTACTGGATTAAGACTGTTGGAGAGAGCAGCACCTGTGTGTATTCTTATGATTATTCCAAGCATCGTTCACCTCAGTACGGTCACCACTGCGCTGTGCAAAAAGATCTGCTTAACAGACTCTCAAACCCAACCGAAGGACAGAACAGTCACAACATCAGGATCAGTGAAGTGATGGAGTCAGACAGCGGTCAGTACCTCTGTGCTGTACAAGTGGACCCAATTAATAAAAACACTGCTAAAGGAAACTGGAAGGTGATAAAAAGAGTTACAGTCAGTGTCCACAAAGACAAGAGACCACAGCCAACCAGGACCACCGTGACTCCGACAACCACTGAGAAAACCACAAAGAAAGCTACTGAGAAAACAACAAAGAAAGCTACTGAGAAAACAACAAAGAAAGCTACTGAGAAAACAACAAAGAAAGCTACTGAGAACGTTAGTGGTGAGTCTGCATTGAACTGATTATAAGTATGTATCATTGGGGAAAATATAAATGACCCTCACTGTTAATCTTCTTTATCTTATCTCTAACTACTGAGAAGACAAGTGGTGAGTTCCATCTACAGTATAAGTGTGTAAAAGCAGCTCTCTATGATTAATGTATGCATAGTTATGTATAGAATTTCATAAGCTGTTCATTTTCAAAGTGTAAATTAGTTAATACATCCTCTACTGAGAAGACACTAAAATATGGCGTTTTACACACATTTTAGTGATTCATTTCTATTAGATTTTCCACATATAACATATTGAACCGAAATAAAGCCTAAAATATAAAGTATGCCATAACTTTCATGTTTAGATGTTTTTCCCCCAACATGTTCAGCAGTAACTGATTAAAACATGCAGAGGTTTGTCCCCTGTAGAGGGCGTGTTAACTTATTCACACTTATATCAATAGAACAATGTCATCTGACCAGGGATCGTATATGTGTATATAAATATAGTTTATGAACTTTGAAAGAAGAAATTTCTGAAGATCCTGGTTGCTTTGCGCTATATTTGTAATGCGGAGCGAGGAGGCGGACGCACATGCTGAGATAAGCAACTTTTATTTAGGGGAAGTCCAGAGTCGAGGTCATGACAGTCCAGGTTCATATAACCAACACGGAGAGATCGATAGGCAGACAAACCCAAACACTTCCAACAGGACATACAAACAATTCAAACAATCAGTGCATCTAACATCAAACAAAGACCAGCGAAAACAAAGGGCAAACACAGGGCTTAAACAGGACACCGGGAAGACGAGGGACAGGTGAAAACAATCAGAGGCAGAGTCACAAAACAAGGGGGCAGGACTAGGGATACCAAAACAAAGAAGCAGGTGGACTATCAAAAGGTAAACAAAAAGCACATGGGGGAGTGGGAGGAGCCAAGCATGACAGTATCAATGTTTATTAGTATGTATTTTAAAAATAAATTGTGTTTTTATGAGCATAAACAAACTCACTGCTGAGATAAACGGTGTTAAATAATGTTCACACATACAAACTCAGTCACACACAGGTTTATATAATATAACTAAGAATATAAACGTCACTTTTATCTGCTTTGTTTTACAGTATTTCTAATCACTGATACTGTGATGGTCATCTGTTTACAGGTGTTCACCCTCTCATGCCTCTGTTTACTTCATGGCCCATATGTTTGGGTCTTCTGCTTTCTGTTTGGATCGCATTCGCACTCATAAGGAAAAAGGCCAGCACTGCACGAGGTGACCCTCCAGTATGAGTCTCTATGACCTCTATCTGACCCTCTAATAAAGAGCTGTATGATTAATGAAGCTAATAATCTGGTTATATGTACTAATAATGTATGTTTCTCTACAGGATCTCAGGCTGTGCCGTTACAAAGGTAGACTGTGACAATAATGTTTAAGTTTAGGTCTTAAATGAACTTGATCACTTTCTTTATTGTCCCTCATTTCTTTTCCTGTCTCTGCTGCAGCCTCCAAAGTGGAGAAGCAGCTCCTGATACTGATGGTGAGATCTTAGACTTCATGAGTTTTCTTTTTTTTTATAATTTTTAAATCTCTTAAAAAGCTCTCACTGGGTGATGGGTGATGTGTGCAGGTTCTCCGTATGCTGTGGGACGTGGTGAGGAGGAGAACTAGGATCCATGAGGAATTCTACCAAGAAGATCCAGACCATGAAGAATCCACAACATCTGTTGATCTTCATGCAGCTGCCAGGCTGAATGATGGATCTGGAGCATCAGAGGACACCAAACATATTCATGATGAAGATTATCTGCTGTTTTTAAAGGGGTGAATTGTGACAACAGTGTTCATGTATATTAAATAGTCACACCTTTTGATGAGAAATCATCAAGAAATGTTCAGGAATGTTCACTAATCCGTTTTCTGTAAAGCTGCTTTGTGACAATTCCGGCTGTAAAAAGCGTTATATAAATAAACTTTGACTTGACTTCTTCATTTCGTATAAATCTTCATTCTAATGTAGGGAATTAAAATCTATGTGTATCATCACATCGATTTAAAGCTGCTGCATGTGACTCTCTTTCATTGTGCAGCATAAAATCAAATGTTTCCCAGAAGGTTTCACAAATCGATGCTCAGGATTTTGTCGGTTGTCTGTCGTTTGAGGCACCTTCCATGAACTGAGTTCAGTTTATAGCCCATTACCTTTTTAAAAGCAATAAAGTGATTGTCGTTGTTTTTATTTGTATGGAAAATAAAGGGATCTGTACTTTAACTTTAAACTTATTATAATTAGTACTAAGTAATGACAGAAATACATAAAACATCTGTATCTACCTTCAATATGGTGAAATATGCTGTCTCACCTCACTGATATTGAAGTTCTCTATGATAAATATTCATTGACATCTTCCAGTAAAACCATCATTACACTGTTATTTGATTCATTTCCAAACAATTTAATGTTGAAGGAATTTTCCCTTCTAATACATTTAATTTAACAAAAAAATCATTTTAACTTGTATCCCAAATTTTAATGGGCAGCCCTGTTACCTAAACCTGTTTCCTCTCGTAAAAAACGAAACATTCCATTATGATTTTTTCTGGAATTTTCATCACCTGTTTGTTTTCTACAGAATGACAATCAGACAATTAAGCATTTTTTTCTGTTTTCTCAAAATTTTCTCTAAAATACAAAAAATTGCAAAACGTTTTACTTTGTTTTGTGGATAAAAGCATTTAATTCATTTGTGTAGGCCACACCTCTGTATGTGCCTCGGCCACGCCCTCCCCAAACTCTCCGTTCTGGACTGGATTCAACAATTTAGTGACTCACAAGTTATGAACTTATGTTGAAAGTTAATCTGAAATTCTGATTGGACAGTTTGCTGTAGGGTGTTTCAAGATTTTGAACTTTTGTTCAAATTACAGACATGAATTTTTCATCTCCCAGAAATCATTAGCTCTTCTTTGAAGGCCTAGAAGGCTCTGAGGGTTCTCTTCTGTTTTTAGGACTTTACATTTAGTTCCTGATTCATTTCTCTGGTGTCCGTTTTAGAGAAAACACTGCACCACTTTCTCTGAAATGAAACTGAAACCCTGAATATTGACCAATATTGATATCGACCCTGATCCTGTGTTTTGTCTTTAAAAGACACTAAGCTTTAAAGTCATTATTTAATTCTTATAATGATTTTATTAGTTATTATCATTTATAACTCTTTTATTTGAAGCATTTTACTTGAGATGAGCTACTCAAAGTAGGCGATCATGCTAAAACTACTCAGTCTCTACTACCTACAACATTACATCACCCAGTGTGAGCGAGCGCTGTTTCAGAGTAGACTTGTTCAAAGATTTTAAGGGCCCAGGCAGGGGCTGGGCCACCTGCCACACCAACTCTGGCCACCAGAGGGAGGCACAGAGTCACTCCACCTTGATTACGGATAATCAACGTTCCCTGTTCCTCCCCTACTTAAGGGAAGCCCCCTCACCTCCACGCTCAGTCTTGGGTTCAAGAAAAGGTAAATATGGTAATTTGGTAAGCCCCTCTTTTTCCCCTGTGTCCCCCTCTCCTCTCCTCTCCTCTCCTCTCCTCTCCTCTGCTCTCCACCAGACCTAATCCCTGGAGCATCCCTCTCTGGCTTCTTTGGTTCATCCGACTGGGCTTGTCTCTAGTAACTTTCTCAACTTTTGAGAAAAAAGAGTAACATCCTGTCACTTCCTGTCTGTGTCTTTCCCTGTTTTTACCTTTGTTTATTTACCACGTGCCTTTGTTTTCTAGTGCCATCTGATTTTGTTGTTGTGTTAGCTCCTCCCCTCTCCTGCCGTGACTTCAGCCTTCACCTGTTCCTTGTTTCCTAGCCCTGCCCTCTCATGAGCGTCGGGTGTTCCTTGTCTTCTATTTAGTATTTATACCCCTGTGTTTCCATTGCTCACTAGCCACTTGTTTGATATTTGACATTGTTGTTGCATGTTCCAGGTTTAGGTTCGTGATCTTTGTGTTCGTGTTTGTGTTCTTGACAGCTTTTGTTTTCACTTGTGGAAGATGTGTAAAGAATAAATTAGACCATCATGGAAACATGATCTAAAGTGGATGGACTGTCTTGGATGCAGGCGCTGCTGCTTCTTTTGATGTACATATAAAGAATAATGAACACAGCTACCGGGTTAAGCCCACATGAGGTTCTGACTGGCCCTGCAATGAGACTCTTTCCTGAAATGTCTCCTTCCAGGCATGAGTAGGAATTGATGATGATCAAGTACTTAATGAAAAGCCATAGTATGTTAAGGACTATCCATTCACAAGTGCAGTGGGGTGCAGCGTCATTATTCCACCAATAAAAGACCAATAAAGGGACAATACTGAGTGATCCACAGTGGCTACGGTCACTGTTTCCTGCAATTATGAATAACAAATAAAGAGAAAGAACTTTTACTCATGATAGTGGAGTCATTTTTGCCAAAGCTGTGTATTATGTTGATGGAACTATTTATACTTTTCATCTAGGTGGATTCTGTTTATGGTTCACACAGAAAGCTCATACAGGAAGGACATGATGCTTCATACCGCAATGAAGCTCTGATCATGACACCCCAACTGCTCCCCGGGCGCTGCGGATTGGGCTGCCCAGCGCTCCGGGCAAGTGTGCTCACTGCCCCCTAGTGTGTGTGTGCTCAGTGCACTTCACTGCACAGATGGGTTAAATGCTTTGTGGGACTAATAAGGGTCACTTAATCTTAATCTTAATATTAATCATGATGAATTTCCATGGGCAGTGAATTACTCTGATTGCTCAAATGATCTGAATGTTGATGTATCCATTGGCTACATTTGTCAGAGAATTTTGATAATGACACTGACTGCAGGAGCCCATTTCTCCCCTGGATGGAGAGACCATCCTCACACACAGGCCAGAGAGCTGGTATTCTTCAATGCATTTAAACAGCTTAATAAATATCGTTTGCCTAAAGGATTCATCCAAGTTCATTTAAGCTGTTTTAATCGTTTGAATCAGAAATGTCTGATCAGTTTCTATGTCTTTCTGTTGTCTCTTTACAGCAGACGAGCTGTTGGAGGGCAGCCTGAGTAACATGTCATGTCATAAAGAGTAAGGATTCTCTGCTTTGTAGAGTCACAGTATCTTACATGCCATGGCTGCTGAAAATAGATATGACTTCACTTTCCTGTGACGTTCACAACTGATCACAACCAGTAAACACACCTGCCAGAGCAAACCGTTCAAACTCCCATCACTACAGCCTAACATACATAGCGTGTGTGAGGAACTGCTTTGGCTGGCTATAAACCTGGAGTAGAACAGCGGTGTAACGCCTTGCTTTGCCTTCTTGTTAGCCATGTAGCCTTTAGCATGCTACCAAGCCAGCTAGCAGAGGAAAGTGATAAAGCTGTATCAGACATTATGTACATCAGCAGTTTGTTAACTAAAGGCCAGAAAATCGAATTTTATAGTTTTGTAAATTATTGATTACAAACTGTTTTTATTTTGGGGATTGAAAAGGGAAACGAGTCGGTTCGCAATGATTTCTGGGCAAGTTCTGCTGCTTAATTTGACACTGGTGTTCGCTCAGTTCCTCTCCCCTCTGAGGACTCATCTAACATGCTTCACATCAGTAAATAGCGTAATGGAACATCTCTTAAGATGGTGCTGGGAATCCCCCCCACTCTGAACTGATGAGCCCCAGTGGAATGAAGTGTTAAAACTGGTCCTGAAATGGGGAAGAAGTCAAAGTTCTTCTATGTATTATTAACATGGCATCTCATCCAGAGATAAACAGAAAGGCCGAACCACAGCTGATCTGAGGACAGCTGAGATACAGTCACTGCTGATTGGGTGGTCTCATTACTGTTTTCACATTGAATCTCATAAAGCCCATCATGAACTCCTGTGGGCCTCAGTGTCTTCACACTAGCTACAAACATGTGCTGATAACAAACCAGCTTTGGGCAACTGCAGATAGAAACAGTTGCTAATCAGTGATTAGAGGACTGAGAACGCGTCCACTGTTAGAAATAAAGGTTCTGTGCAGGTACATATTTTTTGTAGAGGTACAAACAACATACATGTACCTTCAAAGGTACACCAGTGGTTTTAAGGTCCGGTTGTGCACCTTTAATATGTTTTAAGAGTGTGTGTGTGTGTGTGTGTGTGTGTGTGTGTGTGTGTGTGTGTGTGTGTGTGTGTGTGTGTGTGTGTGTGTGAGAGAGAGGGATGATTCATGGCATTTGGAGTCAATACAATATGAAATATCATTTCCGTGGATTATGGTTCAGTTATGTTCCCTGACTAAAGGTACTGAGGTGTACCCCTGAGGGTACCACCCCAGTGACACTGACAGGTTCGTACCTCTATTTCTGAGAGTGTGATGTTGATCGTAATTGTTTCGACTGGCCTGACACGGGAAGCAGGACTGACACAAAACAAATGGTAGATTTACTTGTAGATAAAAACTTGCAACAGAAGACGTGCATAAGGAGTTAAGTGCTCTTTCTAAGTGTGGAGCTATGGCCTGAAATCCATCCACACTGAGGAGTACGAGCTCTGAACTGCACTTACAACAAAAACTCACATCACATATGTAACATATGGCCACTAAGACACTCATATCAATGCTTTTGGCTGCTGAGGGAAACATGCAGAAGGCAAATGTTTGGCTAGATAACTGCAAAAAATCACTACCACTACAGTCTCTTGTGTTTAATAGATGTTTTACCCCATTTGATTTGATTTGCTTGGTTAGGCTGTGGCCCTGAGTGGCTCTAATGACTACTGGCAGTTACCCAAAAAAACTTTTGGCAATTTTACCAACTAGTTTGGTCCTGTTCACTGGGTTCATGCATCCACAAGCAAAAACAAACACTCACACAAGCTGAAAGGATATTTGTGGTGATTTTTCCTGGTTTTGGTCTTTATATAGTTTTTACAGTGGTGAGAATAAAGTACCTCTTGCTGGTCTTAGTAAACCACATGCGAGCACTACAAGCTATTCAGAACAAAGTGAGTGAAATAGAAGTAGCTCTGCAAAACTGTGCTGCACTAAATCTTCTCTTAGCAGAGAGAGCAGGTGTGTCAGGTTGTAGGAGGTGAGTGCTTCTGAATTTATGCTTCCAATGCCTCAAGATCCAAGACACCTCTGACGGTATAAAAGAACTGCAGGAAAACCAGAGTTGAGATCCTTCTGTGTTTGTGGTTCACCAGTGGAGGTTTGTGGACAACATTACTGTCAGTTGTGGCTCAGTGATCGCTCTGGTGTTGTTATTGATGCGGAAACTATTCAGGCTGTGACTCCCTATATGACTGGTCCAAGCAGCGAGAACGTGGCCCTCGGTTATGATCCTCATTCATATCACAAAACTGACTGGCCATTTGAGCACCACCCAGACCTCTCAGTGGAAGATGACTCCAGTGATTAAGCAGTCTTGGCCCACACACTTATCTTCCTATGATGGTGTTGACACTGATAGTGTCAAAGAAGGGAAATTGGGAGAATATGAGAGTTTTGTATTCTGATTATAAGATCAGCTATATTTTTATATTAATTCAGTATTTAGCTTTAAACAAACAGCATTAACTTTCTGTCTGGCAACAAAGTATAATCAGCAGAAGGCGTATAACCTGACAAGCTGACAAATCTTTTTAAAGAAACATATAGGGGGCAGATATTTCCTGCGTTTCGCCACACAGGAAATCAGAAAACGTCTGAGCGTCTGTGGTTTATGGTCATTCATTGAAATGAAGTCATCAACGTCTAGAAATAGAGCTTCTGTCCTGATCTTATAGTTTATGCATGAAGGCTACATGTTCTAGTGTTGTTCTTAAGTATCACGTTACAAAATTCATATTTGATGAAGTTTTGCTCTGTAACCAATCAGAAGCTTTATATTATAATTTCCCCATCAATACAATTATACATCATAGAATCTGTAGCTCTCAGTTCGGAGCTTTAACCATTTATTTTGGACCGAAAAGAGACGAACAGAGTCTAGAACACTCGGTTGGTATACTGATGGATGCTGGATGTCCTAAAAAGTTCCCCTGCAGTTCTATAGGAAACTCAGTGCTGGAGGGACGTCAGCACTCGAGGGGTGTCAGACCTTTTCTGCATTAGGGTTTTTTTCAACAACCACTTTTACTTCTTCTTCAGACATGATTTCACTGCAGTGAACAGTTTGACTCCAGTGTGGGTTTGAAGCTCCTCTGTCCACTGCTGTCCACCACACCGCCGTCATTAGGTGAGCAGAATCCTTTGTTTATTCTGTGTTATAAGAAACGTGTTGGCACATATTTACAGAAATACATCACTTGCTATTAAATCTTACTGTGAAGTAGTTTTTCGTAATTATCTGCACTTTTAGCAACAAGGGTTCTGACTTTGAGTCGTAACTATGGTGGAACCTCTTTTGGTGCTATACACACTCACCGGCCACTTTATTAGGTACAGTTTGTTCAGTTTGTTACGGTTTGTTCAGTTGCTTGTTAACACAAATAACTAATCAGCCAATCACACGGCTGCAACTCAGTACATTTAGGCATGTAGAGGTGGTCAAGACAACTTACTGAAGTGCAGACCGAGCATCAGAACGGGGAAGAAAGGTGATTTAAGAGACTTTGAACGTGGCGTGGTTGTTGGTACCAGATGAGCTGGTCTCAGTATTTCAGAAACTGCTGATCTACTGGGATTTTCACAAACAACCATCTTTAGGGTTTACAGAGAACGGTCCGGAAAAGAGAAAATATCCAGGGAGCGGTCAGTTGTGTGGACGAAAATGCCTTGTTGATGTGAGAGGTCAGAAAGGTCAGATCATAGAAAGGCAACAGGAACTCAAATAACCAACCAGAATCTCTGAGGAACGTTTCCAACACCTTGTTGAAAGTTTGCCACGAAGAATTAAGGCAGTTCTGAAGTGGCCAGTGAGTGTAGAACCGCTTTTTCCAAAGTTCTTTAACCCCTTAAAGGGCCAGGGACACAGGTCTATAGCCTAAGAATAACTCAGTCAGTTTGCATTGAAGTCCCTGTAGTTATTAATAAGTCTGGGGTTTTAAGGGGTTGAAGAACCTTATATAAGAGGTTCTCCATCATAGAGGAGGAGAATTCATCAGATGTTTCTAACTGACCACTGTGATGGAATCGAAGTGGTTTGGTGTGAAATGGTTCTTTGTAGATAAATTTGCTTGCTCAGATTTCTTTGCAGTGGAGGTGATGGGAACCAGGATTCACCATGTCTAGAACACAAATACAGCCATTTTATTTACTGTCCAAAACCGCCAGCGAACCTACTGAGTGTTTATATGTGACGTTGATGACGGTAACTTAGTGCTAAATCTGAAAGAAATGTTTTGTTTAGGTGATATTTTGCAGTACAGTGATCTACATGTATCTCTCCACCATTTAAAACATACGATTAAAGCTATTGGAAAACTGTGGCTCAGGCATCAGGCAGCATTTTCATGTATTATTCTTCTGTGAGGGAGCTTTAAAGGATATTAACCTCTTCAGACGTCTGGTTCCCATCACTACCACTGTGAACACTTCTGACTTGGTAAGTTTTTCACACCAAACTGCTCTGAATTACTTTGTTTACATCTGAACAATTTAATTATGCAGGAATTCTGAAAAAATAATTCCCATTCTATTAAATCTCTCTTTAAAACCTTTGGCTTTACTAAAGAACCCTTGAAGAACCTCTTTTTTTAAAGGGTTTTTTTTGCCCATCATCATTTGTGATTTCTTCAGTATCCAGAATATTTAATTACAGACTGATGAAGAATGTTTTTTTCTACACTCGGTTCCTTGAACAGTATTAAACGAAAAAGATGTAAACAGGAGAAATGAACAGGAAGTTAAACTGTATGATTACATCACTTCTGCTTTTTATCACAGTGAATGAAATGGAGGTGGTGGTGTGGCTGTGTTTCGCTCCTCTGCTCTGGTTTCTTGGTAAATGCCACGGTGAGTACTTATTATCATTTCACTGTCATTCAGGAGGCGGTTATATATAATATTGTTCTATATTACACTTCTGTCATCACATTGTTTACAGTTTGAAATCAGATACAGTGACATTCATTTCCCCTTTGAAGGAAATCTTGTTTTTCTGTCTGTTCAGTGTTTCTCTTCACTTTTACTGTCATTTTAAGATTTGAATTTTCAGTTATTGGCAGTTTGTCTCTTATCATTAATAAAGTGAGCTGGATCAAAACTAATGGCTGAATTAGCAAACTGTTCTGCTCAAACTTACAGCGGTTTGTTTTTCTTTTTCAGGGCAAACTCAGTTCCTTTACATGGCTAGGTATAAATCAGGGTTGATTTCCTGTGAAGAAAACAAATGGAAAGTGAGCACAAAGTCTAACAAGATTGACCCGAAGCGTCTGGTACAGTGTGACCGCATCAAGATTGAGCTTGATGTTGATGATGATGATGATGATGATGAACTGGAATTTTGCAGAAATAAACATCCACAGTCAAAGTGTGTTTGTACTCTAGAAGTAAAGAGTGGATTTG
Source organism: Pygocentrus nattereri (assembly GCF_015220715.1). Lineage (NCBI taxonomy): Eukaryota > Metazoa > Chordata > Actinopteri > Characiformes > Serrasalmidae > Pygocentrus > Pygocentrus nattereri. Next base: position 26,942,298 of record NC_051235.1, read on the forward strand.
TTGCCTGTGTTAAATCTCTGGATTCTGGACTCCTTTTTCCATTCAAACCGTCTCCCAACGTCGTCTCTTCCTACATATTCGCTGCTCCAAACCCACTCAGTGAGTAACTTTCATTCTCTGCATTATTGTTGTTAATTAATGTCTTACTGTCTCTCTAATGTTTCTCAGTAGTCTTGCGTTCTCATCTGCTCTGTTTAGTGTGTCACATGTCCTACATGTGTGTAGTAAGCAGGGTTGGGATGTGACGGAACGCAAGTGTTTGGAGAAAGACGTATCTGTGTTCAGTCCAAGTTACATGTTGTAAAAGCCGCTTTCAGAACACAATTACTTTTTACATTTAAGAGAATATTTTACCCAGAAATTTAAAAAGTATATAATATCTTTCAAATAAACACCATCAGTGCTTCGTAATTAACTACGTTAAAATAAAAAAGACTTGCTCTAAAGAAGAAGCCACGTTTACATGCAACCTAATAATCCATTAATAATCCGACTAATAGCTAAATCAGAATAGAATACGTCCATGTAAACACCTCAATCGGAATAGTCTAGTCTAGTCCGATTGAGGCCATTCAGAATACAGTTTCTATCCGATTGAACGAGGTGGGTAATTCTGGAAATAATCAGTTAAATAGAAGAATAATAGCCATGTAAACACCTGAATCCGATTACATTCCAATCGGAAATAAGTAAGTAAATGTAAATATGTTCTGCACAGGTGCGTTTGTGTGGCAGAGGTAATCCACTTTAACTGTACATATCGATTTGAAGAACTTACAAAATATCACTTTCATTTTAATCAACATCACAATAAATTGCTGTTTTACAGAATAGAAACTCCCCAGCTGTTCTTCTAAAGTACAGTGACTCGTACATAGTAATACAGAAGTTTAGTGTATTTGAGAAGCAAAGTCTTCCTATCGCCGCTTCCCTTATAAGTACATGTGAAGCACGTTTTTCTGAATCTAACATTATTTTAAAACAATTAAAAACACAAGCACTGCTCACTGCTGCTCATCTCACTCTGACCGGACCTCATGTGATGTTGCAGGGAGCTTGTAAACGAATCAGACTGTTGAAAAGGGTGAGCAGATAAACACCTCAGTCTGAATCTGTGATCAGAATGTATTCAATCGGATTGACAAAAATCTTTGCATGTAAACATAATAATCAGTTATTAATCTGAGTGATGTTTGAACTGAACTGTCAGCTCTGTTCACGAGTGATAAGCTTAGCTTTGGTCTGGTATTAGACCTGTGCATGTGTTTCCTGGCAAGTTCCATACATGCCTTTACCTGAAAATCACACAGTTTCTCACTTCATACTCATATTTGTGAGATTTTGTTTTTGGGATGTATTGAATTGTTTGTTTTGAACCCACATGTCAAACACAAGGCCTGTGGCCTGTTTCACCCTGAGCTGCCCTACAGTCCCCAGCATGCACTGCAACATAATGTGTGCTCTAAATCCCTCCAATAGCAATCTATAGGCCAGTGTTTACACAAAAAGACGCCAGGTGTCTAGTTCTTACAAATAGGCAGGGTTTAAAAACCTACCTCCTGGGGACATTTAAAGAGGTTTAACAGTTATTATTAACTGATATTCTGTCCTATTGTTTTATATAAGACCATTTATTTTGATTTCAACTTATTTTTGAATAGTTTAAGTATTCAGCTCCTGCTTTGCTCAGCTGGCCCACAGATTTGCTGAGATCTTTTTACACGGCCCTTTTAGTGGTGGTTCAGTTTGACACCCCTGGTTTATATGATGAAAGTGCAGTGGGATTATGGGAGACGCAGTGGACTGAAGCAGAGGATAAGAGTCAATATAATATTGAGAATTTTGTATTCATTTGGTGCTTCATCTGAATAATTATATTTTTCATTAAACACATTAACAGAAGACTGAAACAAAACTGCTCATCAGTAACAGCGAGAAACACCTTGAATCAAATACAAATTACAGCAGATTTTTTCCCCACGTGCTTTATTAATATGCATTATAAGCGTTTTCTGGATACGTTATTTTCTATGTACTGTAATAGAGAACATTACTGAGCACATTTAGGACAGTGTAGTTATTATTCTGCTTTTAGCATTTGTTGCTGAACTCTGGCACTAACCAAGACAAAGTAATACACTCTACTCTTTTCTCCCTGCAGTAACATCCACACCTGAGAAACCATCTTCACTGCCAGTACCTGAAGGTGGATCAGTGAGTTTAAACTGTAGTTTCACCTTCACACAAAAATATAATGGGGTGCCTTTTGTTGTTTACTGGATTAAGACTGTTGGAAAGAGCAGCACCTGTGTGTATTCTTATGATTATTCCAAGCATCGTTCACCTCAGTACGGTCACCACTGCGCTGTGCAAAAAGATCTGCTTAACAGGATCTCAAACCCAACCAAAGGACAGAACAGTCACAACATCAGCATCAGTGAAGTGATGGAGTCAGACAGCGGTCAGTACCTCTGTGCTGTACAAGTGGACCCAATTAATAAAAACACTGCTGAAGGAAACTGGAAGGTGATAGAAAGAGTTACAGTCAGTGTCCACAAAGACAAAAGACCACAGCCAACCAGGACCACCGTGACTCCGACAACCACTGAGAAAACCACAAAGAAAACTACTGAGAAAACAACAAAGAAAACTACTGAGAAAACAACAAAGAAAACTACTGAGGAAACAACAAAGAAAACTACTGAGGAAACAACAAAGAAAACTACTGAGGAAACAACAAAGAAAACTAGTGAGAAAGGTAGTGGTGAGTCTGCATTGAACTGATTATAAATATGTATCATTGGGGAAAATATAAATGACCCTCACTGTTAATCTACATGATCTTATTTCTAACTGCTGATGTTTTCACTGTTGTCTCTACGCAGATGTTGATCGTCTTAAGCCCTTATTTATTGCAGTTTCCATAATACTGTGTCTTCTGCTGATTGTCTTGGTCGTGTTTATAAGAAAGAAGTGCATCACATCACAAGGTAACCACACTGTGAAGAAACAGCTCAAAGACAGAGTTTCTATCTGAACATTTACTAATAGACATTTGACATTGTCCTCATTTAATATACTATATATTTTCATTCATACAGGACGTCAGACTGGTCAACAAAGGTGAGCTATCACAGTCATATTCATCTTCATTTTACACACACATGATTTCCATAACTGCATCAACTGTTACTCATTTCTGTTACATCATGTTTTCCTCTGATTGCTGCAGAGAAGAAGCTCCTGACATGGACTGTAAGTGTTTCAGTGTTTCAGTCGTGTCATCTTCCTCTTCTTTTCCATGTTCAGTCGTCTCTGTAATGCTTACTGTATAATCTTCACTCATGCTACGTGCAGGTTCTCCATATGCTGTTGGAAATGGTGAGGAGGGGAGTTCCTTTGGATCTAAGACGGCTGATCCAGGCCGTGAAGAATTCACACCGTCTATTGACCCTTATTTAATCGTTAGACTGAACAGCTTGTATGAATCTGGGGCCTCAGGCAACTCCCCCAGGTCAAATTAGATTTGATTGATTTTCTAAGTTAACACATCGTCTGTAGGACATGCTTTATTTTTTTTTTTCATATTTTAGTGCAGAATTTCTATGTTCCTTGCTGCATTTAACATTTCAAGGGAAAAAAACATAAACAAAAACATTTTTAATTTCATCCCAAAGTGTTAAATTCAACAAACAAATGGTAATCATGCAAGAAAATGCGCAGAAGTGTGTTCTCTGTAGAGGATGTGTTCACTTATACTCCCTTAGAAAATCAAAAAACACATGTAATGTGACCAGGGTGCCCAAAATACACACATATATTATTTAAATATACACATATATTTCACTGCTTTTTTCTAATTGCATTCATGTCCCTGTGCTAATATTCATTCATTCATGTTCTAAGCCTCTTCTCCCTCAGGGGGGTGCTGGAGCCTATCCCAGCAGTCACTGGGCGAAAGGCCTGTGCTAATATATAAAATAAATATCATATTACTTTATTTTTCAATAATGTGTTTGTATGATTTTGAATCTTGTAACAGGCACTTAATATATTCTTTGATATATTATTTGGATGTTGTGTCTTTCAATAAAGATTTCAACTTGAAGCCAGTGTCTGAATATTACTGGAGGAGCCTGTGACCTGAATCAGTCACCAGCACAGACATTTCATGTCTGCTATCTGTAATACTGAATCGTTGTTTTGTTCAGTCCTGTTCACCGGTGTAACTCCTATGTGAAACGGCAGAGGTGATGGAGAAAGTATGAAGGCTAGTTGGGTGGGTGTATTTGTTTGAGTGGGGGCGGGAGCAAAGTGCTGAAGGTGTCAAAATAGGGCTCCTCAAAGCTGAGCCACAGGAACCAGAGAGGTATCCTCTGCCCCCTCAAGCAACAACAAACATATTTTTATTCTGTATATAACTTCCTTAATTCGTATTTACCTGTAAATTAATATTTTAGTTACCTAAAGAAATGATTACGTTGTAACATAAAGTTTCAAATTCTCGATTTGAAACCTACCTACATATCTTGATTTATTTTTTTATGTTGTTTGGTTCTTTTGGCCCTCGGCTCATCACAAACTATTGCACCCCTGATTTAAAGCGTGATAGCATGCAGGCCTTAAAATTTGAAACATTGAAAAGTTGAAAAGAAACATTTGTTTTGGCCCCTAATTATCTGTTTAGAAATCACAGTAGTGTTAGTTATTTGTGGTTTATAGTTTTATTCTGAAAAGCCATTATGACCCACCAGATGGCGCTGCTGCTTAAATAACGATACTCATTTAATCCTTACCCAGTACAGCAAGAGGCACTGCCACAAAACTATAAATGCAATACATGCTTATGATTTTCTCTGCCTTCCACAGAATGAAACTGGAAAAAACAATGTTAATATAATTATTGCAACTTGATTTACAATATCGTCCTATCAACAATTTTGGAGCTGTGCATCAAGTGGTCTAGAGCAAAAATATACACTGCTCAAAAAAATAAAGGGAACACTTAAACAACACAATATAACTCCAAGTAAATCAAACTTCTGTGAAATCAAACTGTCCACTTAGGAAGCAACACTGATTGACAATCAATCTCACAGCTGTTGTGCAAATGGAACAGACAACAGGTGGAAATTATTGGCAATTAGCAAGACACATTCAATAAAGGAGTGGTTCTGCAGGTGGGGACCACAGACCACTTCTCAGTACCTTTCTGCTTTCTGGCTGATGTTTTGGTCACTTTTGAATGTTGGTGGTGCTTTCACACTCGTGGTAGCAGGAGACGGACTCTACAACCCACACAAGTGGCTCAGGTAGTGCAGCTCATCCAGGATGGCACATCAATGGGAGCTGTGGCAAGAAGGTTTGCTGTGTCTGTCAGCGTAGTGTCCAGAGGCTGGAGGCGCTACCAGGAGACATGGAGGAGGCTGTAGGAGGGCAACAACCCAGCAGCAGGACCGCTACCTCCGCCTTTGTGCAAGGAGGAACAGGAGGAGCACTGCCAGAGCCCTGCAGAATGACCTCCAGCAGGCCACAAATCTGCATGTGTCTGCACAAACGCTTAGAAACTGACTCCATGAGGATGGTATGAGGGCCCGACGTCCACAGATGGGGGCTGTGCTCACAGCCCAACACCGTGCAGGACACTTGGCATTTGCCAGAGAACACCAGGATTGGCAAATTCGCCACTGGCACCCTGTGCTCTTCACAGATGAAAGCAGGTTCATGCTGAGCACATGTGACAGACGTGACAGAGTCTGGAGACGCTGTGGAGAGCGATCTGCTGCCTGCAACATCCTTCAGCATGACCGGTTTGGCAGTGGGTCAGTAATGGTGTGGGGTGGCATTTCTTTGGAGGGCCGCACAGCCCTCCATGTGCTCGCCAGAGGTAGCCTGACTGCCATTAGGTACCGAGATGAGATCCTCAGACCCCTTGTGAGACCATATGCTGGTGCGGTTGGCCCTGGGTTCCTCCTAATGCAGGACAATGCTAGACCTCATGTAGTTGGAGTGTGTCAGCAGTTCCTGCAAGATGAAAGCATTGAAGCTATGGACTGGCCCGCCCGTTCCCCAGACCTGAATCCGATTGAGCACATCTGGGACATCATGTCTCGCTCCATCCACCAACGCCACGTTGCACCACAGACTGTCCAGGAGTTGGCGGATGCTTTAGTCCAGGTCTGGGAGGAGATCCCTCAGGAGACCATCTGCCACCTCATCAGGAGCATGCCCAGGCGTTGTAGGGAGGTCATACAGGCACGTGGAGGCCACACACAATACTGAGCCTCATTTTGACTTGTTTTAAGGACATTACATCAAAGTTGGATCAGCCTGTCGTGTTTTTCCACTTTAATTTTGTGTGTGACTCCAAATCCAGGCCTCCATTGGTTAATAAATTTGATTTCCATTGTTTTTTGCTATTTTGTTGTCAGCACATTCAACTTTGTACAGAACAAAGTTCAATGAGAATATTTCATTCATTCAGATCTAGGATGTGTTATTTGAGTGTTCCCTTTATTTTTTTGAGCAGTGTATTATTTTTTTTATTTTTTTAATTTATTTATTTTTTTTAATTTTAAGAGTTTTATGAATTCATAAAAAGCACAATAGTGCCAAAGAAAGTTCAGTTCCTGTTCTGACCAGATGGACTAAAAATCTCCACTGCATCTCTAAACGTTACTCAATAGATGTTTTTAGCGTTTTTTTTTCTGGTAGCTACTTTATTTCTGAGCTTTTTCACTGCAGTAACAATTTCCTTAATTTAGTGTGTGGTTGAAGCTCCTCTACACACTTCTGTTGATAATATGAGAGTTCTTAGTTCAGAAGATCTCTATAAAAAAATTATGGCATAATAAAATATGTAAAATATTCACAGACACATGTAACATCTAACAGCAGTTAATGAAGTGAAAGTACTGAAAATCCCTACTGAAGTACAAGTACTCTTACCATAGTGATAATTTACTCAAGTTCAAGTAAAGTATTAGCAAACAAAATTACTCAAGAGTAAATGAGTAGTTCATTAAAAACTACTTAAGTACTGAGTTACTTTTTCATACTTTCACTGTCACAATCTGAACATATTTCTGCGCTGACTCGGCTACATCATTGGAAAAAATCTGTACACAATGACACTAAAACCAAAGTCCTGAGAGGTTTGTGGACAAAATGACTGTTTTCATTGTATGACTGGTCCCAGCAGTGATAACATGGCCCTTGATTATGATCCTCATTCACATCACAAAACTGACTGGTCATCTGAGCACCACCCTGACCTCTCAGTGGAAGACGACTTCAGTGATTAAGCAGTCGTGGCCCACACATTTACCATGGTATGATGGTGTTGACACTGATAGTGTCAAAGAAGGGAAATTGTGAGAATATGAGAGTTTTGTATTCTGATTAAAACATTAGCTACATTTTTATATTAATCAAGCATTTAGCTTTAATAAAACAGCGTTAACTGTCTGCCTGGCAACAAAGTATAATCAGAAGACGACATATAACCTGACAAGCTGACAGTGAGATCTGTTTAAAGAAACATATAGGGTGCAGATATTTCCCGTGTAAGCAAAACAGGAAATCAGACAGCGTCTGCGTCTGTGGTTTATGGTCATTCATTGAAATGAAGTCATCAACTTCTAGAAATAGAGCTTATGTGCTGATCTTATAGTTTATGCATGAAGGCTACATGTTCTAGTGTTGTTATTAAGTATCATGTCACCAAATCCATATTTGATTAAGTTTTGCTCTCTCAGTTTGAAGCTGAAACCATTTATTTTGGACTGAAAGGATCCAAAAAGAGATGAACAGAGTCTTTAACACTTCAGTTGCTGTGCTGATGGATGCTGGATGTACTAAAAAGTTCTACAGGAAGTTCTACAGGAAAGTCAGTACTTGAGGGATGTCAGCACTCGAGGGGTGTCAGACCATTTTCTCGTCAGGAGTTTTTTGACAGCCATTTTTATTTCTCCTTGAGACATGATTTCACTGCAGTGAGCAATTTCACATCAGTGTGGGTTTGAAGCTCCTCTGTCCACTGCTGTCCACCACACAGCCGTCATTAGGTGAGAAGAACGCTGTTGTTCATTCATTGTTATCAGAAACTTGCTCTTAAAACTGAGAAGTAGTTATTTGTAATCATCTACACTTTTAGCAACAAGGGTTCTGACTTTGACTTTTAACAATGGTAGAACTCCTTTTGGTGCTACACAGAACCGTTTTTCCTGGTTCTACACAGAACCGTGTTATTTGGTGTGAAATGGTTCATTGTACAGAAATTTATTTAATCAGATTCATAAAGTCTGCAACGCAAATACAGCCGAGTTTTTTACTACCCAAAACCTTCATGTGTCTCTTGAGTGTTTTTCTGTCACGTTGTTGATGGTAACTTAGTGCTAAATCAGAAAAAACACAAGTTTTCTGTGGGTGATATTTTGCAGAACAATGACCTGCATGTATTTCCACCATTTAATACTATTAAAGCAATCAGAAGACAGACAGTGTGTTCTTAACCATTTCACGTGTTACTTCTCTGAGACAGAGATTTAAAAGGTAATAACCTCTTCAGGCGTCTGGTTCCCATCACTACCACTGTGAACATTTCTGATTTAGTACGTTTCTTCAGACCCTTTGAAGACCCCCTTTTTAAAAAGTGTAGCATCATCATTTAGACTGATAAAGAATGTCTCTTCTGTATTGACAGAATACAGAGAATGTCCATCTATTGACCCTCATTCAGTCGTTAGACTGAACAGCTTGTATGAATCTGGGGCTTCAAATCACAACAAACATATTTAATGCAAAGCTGCTGATCTGTGTGTGTTAAAGGCGCCTCAGGGCAGCAGCTCACATGCTGAAAGACTGTAGAGAAGGACGCAGAGTAACGAGGTGGACAAGCTTGTTACGTATTGCTTACATCACTAGTCATATGTAAAAGTTTGAACACAAAAACAGGGAATGTGAACATTTCCAGAGTGTGGCTGACGACTCCAGCAGATCTGACTATGACAGCTTAACTAAAAGGAGAGAACCAGAAGGAAACACAGACACGGCAGCACTCTTAAACAGTTCGGCATCCCTCTGCTCCACCGTCCACAAACCTGAGTGACCACGTGCGAGCAGCGGGATGTCAACACCAGCGTCTCAGTTTACTATGATTCCCTGTCCATGGATCCCTGGATCTGCTGCCTTTATCTAAGGGGGAACATTAACTATCAAAAGCTAAACTGAGCAAGTGAGTTTTCAGCCTAGTTTTAAAGATTGAGACTGTGTCTGAGTACTGAACATTCTCTGGAAGATCATTCCAGAGTTTGGGGGCTTTATAAGAAAAAGCTCTTCCCCCAGCTGCAGCCTTATGAATTCTAGGAACTTTTAATAAGCCAGCACTCTGGGATCTGAGTAGGCGTGATGACTCATAATAGGAAATAAGGTCTTGCAGGTACTCAGGAGCGAGACCATGTAGGGCTTTATAAGTCAATAAAAGGATTTTATAATCAATACAGAATTTAACAGGCAGCCAATGAAGTGATGATAGCACTGGACTGATCTGATCAAATGTTCTAGTTTTAGTGAGGACCCTGGCTGCAGCTTTTTGGGCTAGTTGAAGTTTGCTTAGATTCCTGCTCGTATGTCCTGACAGTAGTGCGTTACAGTAGTCGAGCCTAGAAGTAATAAAGTATGTACTAATGTACTAATGTTTCTGCGTCTCGCAGGGACAGGGCATTTCTTATCTTGGCAATGTGGCAAAGATGTAGAAAAGCTGTCCTAGTGATGCCGCCTATGTGTTGATCGAATGATAAATCTGAATCAGTTATGACACCAAGATTTTTTGCTGCTGAGCCAGGAGTAACTGGAAAGTCGGTGAGATTTAAGATTAAATCTGGTCATTTATTTCTTGCCAATTTTGGACCCAGAAGGAGAACCTGTTTTGTTACTGTTTAGTAGGAGGAAGTTAAGCGACATCCAGCATTTCACATCTTTTACACAGTCCTCTATTTTCTTTCATCTGTATTTGTCATCAGGCTTGGCTGATATGTACAGTTGCGTATTGTCTGCGTAACAATGAAAGTTAATGCCGGTAACATGTATAGAGTAAATAATAATGGTCCTAAAATAAACCCCAATTCCAATGAAGTTGGGACGTTGTGTAAAACATAAATAAAAACAGAATATGATGATTGGCAAATCCTTTTCAACTTATATTCAATTGAATACACTACAAAGACAAGATATTTAATGTTCAAATAGATAAACTTTATTGTTTTTTGCAAATATTCACTCATTTTGAATTTGATGCCTGCAACACATTCCAAAGAAGTTGGGACAGGGGCGTGTTTACCGCTGTGTTACATCACCTTTCCTTTTAACAACACTCAATAAGGGTTTGGGAACTGAGGACACTAATTGTTGAAGCTTTGTAGGTGGGATTCTTTCCCATTCTTGCTTGATGTACAACTTCAGTTGCTCAACAGTCCGGGGTCTCCGTTGTCGTATTTTGTGCTTCATAATGCACCACACATTTTCAATGGGAGACAGGTCTGGACTGCAGGCAGGCCAGTCTAGTACCCACACTCTTTTACTATGAAGCCACGCTGTTGTACCACATGAAGAATGTGGCTTGGCCTTCTCTTGCTGAAATAAGCAGGACATTCCTGAAAAAGACGCTGCTTGGATGTTGGATGTTGGATGGATGCAGCAGATGTTGCTCCAAAACCTGTATGTACCTTTCAGCATTAATGGTGCCTTCACAGATGTGTAAGCTCGGGCCCAGAGAAGCCGGCGGCGTTTCTGGGTGGTGTTGATATGTGGCTTTCACTTTGCATGGCAGAGTTTTAACTTGCACTTGTAGACGGAGCGACGAACTGAGTTCACTGACAGTGGTTTTCTGAGGTGTTCCTGAGCCCATGTGGGAATATCCATTACAGAATGATGTCAGTTTTTAATGCAGTGCCGCCTGAGGGGTCGAAGGTCACGGGCATTCAATGTTGGTTTTCTGCCTTGCTGCTTACTTGCAGAGATTTCTCCAGATTCTCTGAATCTTTTGATGATATTATGGACTGTAGATGATGAAATGCACCTTGAGAAACGTTGTTCTTAAACTGTTGGACTATTTGCTCACGAAGTTGTTCACAAAGTGGTGAACCTCGCCCGTCCTTGCTTGTGAACGACTGAGCCTTTCAGGGATGCTCCCTTTATACCCAATCATGACACTCACCTGTTTCCAATTAACCTGTTCACCTGTGGAATGTTCCAAACAGGTGTTTTTTGAGCATTCCTCAACTTTCCCAGTCTTTTGTTACCCCTGTCCCAACTTCTTTGGAATGTGTTGCAGGCAACAAATTCAAAATGAGTGAATATTTGCAAAAAACAATAAAGTTTATCTGTTTGAACATTAAATATCTTGTCTTTGCAGTGTATTCAATTGAATATAGGTTGAAAAGGGTTTGCAAATCATAGTGTTGTGTTTTTATTTATGTTTTACACAACGTCCCAACTTCATTGGAATTGGGGTTGTTAGAGCCCTGCGGAATTCCAAATCTTACTTTGGAATAATTGGAAGATAAATTGTTTACACTGACGAACTGATAACGTTCTGTTAGGTAAGATCTGAACCACGATAGGGCCGTCCCTGTGACTCCACCCATGTTTTCTAACCTTTCTAGGAGAATATTGTGGTCTATTGTGTCGAAAGCTGTGCTGAGGTCAAGTAGCACTAACAGGGATACGTAGCCTTGATCAGAGGCAAGAAGATCATTAGTTATCTTAACTAGAGCCGCCTCAGTGCTGTGGTGTGGCCTGAATCCAGATTGGAATTTTTCATATTTATGGTTCTTATGTAGATATGAACTAAGTTGTTGGGCCACAGCTTTTTCTAAGATCTTTGATATAAACGGTAAGTTAGAAACAGGCCTGTAATTAAACAATACGCTAACATCAAGATTTGGTTTCTTGATCAGAGGTTTGATAACTGCTAGTTTAAAAGCTTTGGGAACATGGCCCAGACTAAGGGATGAGTTCACTATAGTTAAAGAGGGGTTATAATAACTGGCAGTACTTCTTTGAGTCATTTTGAGGGAATTGCATCGAGTGTGCAGGTTGTGCGATTTGCAGAGGAGATAAAGTCCATAAAAACCTCACTGGTGAGAGTTGCTGGGATTTCTGGTTCAGTACCTGCCTGATTTTTAGTGATTCGGGAAATCACACTAAACAGAACTCTAGGGTTATATTTATTATTCTCGATCAGCGAGGCCAGATATGCTGAGCTGGGCATTTCTATACTCTATAAGGCTGTTCTTCCAGACAGAGTGGAACAGAAGTGCAGGGCACCACAGTGGCATGGTGGGTCGTGCTGTCGCCTCACAGCAAGGAGGGCCTGGGTTCGAGTCCCTGGCCGGTCGACCATGGTCCTCTCTGTGTGGAGTTTGTATGTTCTCCCCGTGTCTGCGTGGGTTTCCTCCCACAGTCCGAAGACCTGCAATCAGGCTGTTTGGACATGGTAAATTGCTCCTAGGTGTGAATGTATCTGTCTGCCCTGCGATGGACTGGCAGCCTGTCCAGGGTGTATCCTGCCTTTTGCCCAATGACAGCTGTTATAGGCTCCAGCACCCCCTCTGACCCAGAAGGAGAAGGTTTTAGAGGGTGTGTGTGTGTGTGTGTGTGTGTGTGTGTGTGTGTGTGTGTGTGTGTGTGTATGTGTGTGTGTGTGTGTGTGTTCTCTATAGAGGATGTGTTCACTTATACTCACTTAGAAAATCAAAAACACATGTAATGTGACCAGGGTGCCCAAACAACTATATATCCACATACATGTGTCTCCTATATGCATTATTGTAAAGGTCTTTCGCTTTAAAGCACATATATTTCACTGCTTTTTTCAAATTGCATACATGTCCCTGTGCTAATATATAAAATAAATATCATATTAATTCAGTTTTTAATAATGTGTTTGTATGATTTTGAATCTTGTAACAGGCACTTAATATATTCTTTAATATATTATTTGGATGTTGTGTCTTTCAATAAAGATTTCAACTTGAAGCCGGTGTCTGAATATTACTGGAGGAGCCTGTGACCTGAATCACATAATAAACATATTTTTATTCTGTATATAACTTCCTTAATTCTTATTTACCTGTAAATTAATATTTTAGTTACCTAAAGAAATGATTACGTTGTAACATAAAGTTTCAAATTCTCGATTTGAAACCTACCTACATATCTTGATTTATTTTTTTATGTTGTTTGGTTCTTTTGGCCCTCGGCTCATCACAAACTATTGCACCCCTGATTTAAAGCGTGATAGCATGCATGCCTCAAAAGTTTAGCCAAAGTTGAAAAGAAACATTTGTTTTGGCCCCTAATTATCTGTTTAGAAGTCACAGTAGTGTTAGTTATTTGTGGTTTATAGTTTTATACTGAAAGGCCATTATGACCCACCAGATGGCGCTGCCGCTTAAATAACGATACTCATGTAATCCTTACTCAGTACAGCAGGAGGCGCTGCCACAAAACTATAAATGCAATACGTGCTTATAATTTTCTCTGCCTTCCACAGAATGAAACTGGAAAAAACAATGTAAATATAATTATTGCAACTTGATTTACAATATCGTCCTATCAACAATTTTGGAGCCGTGTATCAAGTGGTCTAGAGTAAAAAATATATATTTATTTTCAATTTTAAGAGTTTTATGAATTCATAAAAAGCACAATAGTGCCAAAGAAAGTTCAGTTCCTGTTCTGACCAGATGGACTAAAAATGTCCACTGCAGCTCTAAACGTTACTCAATAGATGTTTTTAGCGTTTTTTTCTGGCAGCTACTTTAGCAAGCAAGCAAAATTTATTTATATAGCGCTTTTTACAACAGGTGTTGTCACAAAGCAGCTTTACAGAACAATCAGTATTACAGAGAGATGAGAAAAGAAAAGAAAATCCGGGTCCGAGCCCCCATGAGCGTCGCCAGCGGCGACGGTGGCAAGGAAAAACTCCCTAAAAGAGGAAGAAACCTTGAGAGGAACCAAGACTCAGAAGGGGAACCCATCCTCCTAAGGTCGACACCGGATAGCAAACATTATTAGTATGAAGTTTTATAGTAAAGTGGGAAAAGAAAGATCTGAGGGTGAGGACTGCACAGCGCTGTACAGCAAGAAGCTCAGTGGTGGTCAAACCAGTCCAGAAGGCTGGTGAGCAGCGGCACCAAAAGGCAGAAGGGGCAACAGCATCAGACGCACAGGATGGGCAGCTGATCAGCTCGGCAGAGAAAGGAGAAGAAAACACAGAGTCAGTTCTGTAAAGAGTGGCTGACCACAGATTACAGTAAAACAGAGCAGTGTAGACTCCAGCAGGTCTAGACCTGACAGGGAAGACTAGTCACCAAATGTTTGACTGTACAAATTAGTTTTTAGCCTAGACTTAAAGATTGAGGCTGAGTCTGATTCCCGAACATTAGCAGGAAGATTATTCCAGATCTTTATTTCTGAGCTTTTTCACTGCAGTAACAATTTCCTTAATTTAGTGTGTGGTTGAAGCTCCTCTACACACTTCTGTTCATTATATGAGAGTTCTTAGTTCAGAAGATCTCTATAAAAAAAATTATGGCATAATAAAATATGTAAAATATTCACAGACACATGTAACATCTAACAGCAGTTAATTAAACAGCTACAGTCAGATACAATCACAGTCGGATGCAATCAGGTACAATCAGCAACAATCAGATACAATCAGGTACAGTCAGATACAATCAGGTACAATCAGCAACAATCAGATACAATCAGGTACAGTCAGATACAATCAGGTACAGTCGGATGCAATCAGGTACAGTAAGGAACAATCAGTTACAATCAGGTACAGTCAGATATAATCAGGTACAATCAGCAACAATCAGATACAATCGGGTACAGTCAGATACAATCAGGTACAATCAGGTTCAGTCACTTTGAAATGAAAACCTGCAGCTGCTGGTCCTCTGTGGATAAGATTGGTGACCCTGGTTTAACATCTATCACCTACTATTGATTTTCCTTTATGTCACAGATTAATGATGACATAAACAACAAAATCATGCTTATGCACTGCTATTTATAATAGCTTTCAACAATTACAGGAACACTGCAACATTTCTAGCCTTTACTTTTACTGGGCAGAGCTACACTGCTGTAGGCTGAATAGGCAGATACATGTAAATGTACTGGTTTTGATATGTGACATCACAAAAACACTGATTTTAAAACAGATTTTTAGCCTTGTTTCCATGCACGGACTGTATGGACGGATGAGTGAACATTATGTTTTTAAATGTTTAATCAATGTTTACATACAACATCAAAAATCTGGAAAATTCTAAGATATAAGTTTTCTAAGATATAAGCTCTTTAATTCATCCTGAATGAAATTAAAGTGTAGGTTCCACTGCAGTTCTGTAGTTTGTGAGTTTTTGATTTTGATACTTTTTGCTACTTTTACTTGTACTTGAATCTTCTTCTTCTTCTTCTTTCGGCTGCTCCCTTTAGGGGTCGCCACAGCAGATCATCTGACTCCATCTTGCCCTATCTACTGCCTCCTCTACTTTCACACCAACCATCTCCATGTCCACCTTCACTACATCCATAAACCTTCTCTGAGGTCTACCTCTTCTCCTTCTACCCGGCAGCTCCATCTCCAACATTCTTTGACCAATATATCCACTATTCCTCCTCAACACATGTCCAAACCATCTCAACCTGGCCTCTCTGGCTTTATCTCCAAACTGCTCCACCTTCATGTAACATAAACCATACAGTAAATTAGTTTTTATATAATGCATTCACAATGATCTGGTCTAGAGCTTTGGGTTCTAGCTTTGTTTCATTTTAGCCTGAAATATCTCTGTATTATCCAGAAATAATTCTCTAAATCTAAAGTTTGAACTGAGGAAATAAGCTCAGTTTTACTGAAGCCAAGTTGAAGGAGTTACAGCTCTTCCTGTAAGACGAACAGATACAACTTCCCACGCTTCTGCTTTTGAACGAGTAACAGAAGTCATGGCGACGCTACGCTTCATTTTTCTGTTTATTGTCTTCAGTAAAAGCCACGGTGAGTGATTTCCACATTGTTGTTACCCTGTTTACAGTATATATATAATATTGTTCCATCTGATCATTTTTAGTGTAACTTTGACTGCAGGTTGAACTCAGACCGTCATTCTGTAGCAGTAGATTCACGTTCATCAAGTCTTTTTCTATCTGTACAATATTTACACTTTTGCTAAGTGTTAGACATCTTTACCTTTTTAGTTTATCATTAATAAATTTATGATAATAAACAAAACAACAGCCTGAATTCACTGTTTTTTTTTTGGTCTCACATTCATTTCTTTTTTGTTTTTAAGGACAAACTCAGTTCATTTATAGAGCAACAAATAAAGTAGAGCTGAGATGTGAAACAACCAAATGGCAAATAAGCACAAAGTCTGACAGCCGGATTGACTTCAACTGCACACAGTGTGACCACATCAGCATTGAGCTCACAGAGGATGATGAGAAACTGGACTTCTGCACAAATAAACACTCACAGTCAAAGCCAGACTGCACTCTAGCAGTAAAGAGTGGCTTTGTTGCCTGTGTTAAATCTCTGGATCCTGGATTCTTATATCCATTCAAACCGTCACCCAACATCGTCCGTTCATACATAGTTGCTGATCCAAACCCACACAGTGAGTAACTTTCATTCTCTGTATCATCTTATGAAGATCTAGACGTTTCTTGGTTTTGAATAATTGGCATTATTCTTATTCTCCCTGCAGTAACATCCACACCTGAGGAAACATCTTCACTGCCAGTACCTGAAGGTGAATCAGTGAGTTTAAACTGTAGTTTCACCTTCACACAAGAATATAATGGGGTGTCTTTTGTTGTTTACTGGATTAAGACTGTTGGAGAGAGCAGCACCTGTGTGTATTCTCATGATTATTCCCCGTATGAGCCGCTCGGGCTCGGTTACCACTGCACCATACAGGAAGATCTGCTTAACAGACTCTCAAACCAAACTGAAGGACAGAACAGTCACAACATCAGGATCAGTGAAGTGATGGAGTCAGACAGCGGTCAGTACCTCTGCGCTGTACAAGTGGACCCAAGTAATAAAAACACTGCTGAAGGAAACTGGAAGGTGATAGAAAGAGTTACAGTCAGAGTCCACAAAGACAAGAGACCACAGCCAGCCAGGACCACCGTGACTCAGACAACTACTGAGGAAACAACAAAGAAAGCTACTGAGGAAACTACTGGTGAGTTTTATCTTTATGAAATACGTGTAAAAGCACCTTTCTATGATGCACATATGCATAAGATATTTATATGTATAAGATTTGCTATTTTGTTGATTTTCTAAGTGTGAATAAGTTAACACATCCTCTACAGAGAACACACTTAAATATGGCATTTTCTGCACGTTTCAGTGCTCCGTTTCTATGTACTCTGAGTTTAACACACTATTTATAAAATAAAGTCTAAATGTACCGTAACTTTTGCACAGGCCGCATTTATTGATTACCTTTCACCAGATAAACAGAGTGTTCTCAGCAGAGGAAGCGTTCAGTTATTCACACGTACAAAACCACTGCTATGTGTTGCGTTCTAAAGGCAGCTGCCCAACTAGTCACTGCCTTCTAAGGCAGCATTTTAACCGAAAAGGAACCTTGGTGGACATCACCACATCCGGGACAGCCCTTCAGAGCCCTCATACACCATAACGTTCATTGCGCTGTTCACGTTTTATCTGTTAACTCGCAGTCGCTCATTAATTTACATCCCCTCCGACTAAAGGGGGATCATCTCAGTGTAAAAGGACGGCTCTAAATCTGCAGCAGCTGTTTTCCTGCACTGACACTGCTGTGGAAACGTGGGCATGAAGAACAGGCTGATTTAATATCTATCATTTATACTCGACTCAGCAGCCCAGATAAATCCAGATAATCGTGACTATTAGTTTCTAAATCATTTCAGTTCATTCCGTCCTCACCCACCTTAATGAACCTGCTTTATTTCTAACACACAAAGGATAAACAGTAATGTGACGTGTAATTTTGTACGAAATGCACTCAGATAAAGGGCCCTGCGCAGTTAAGCTGCTAATATGCATTTTATTTGATGCATCCTGATCTGGTTTATGAGCTCGGAGTCTGAAATTTAGCCGTCATCATTCACCTCGCACTTCTGTGACTGTGGTAAATGAAGCAATACAAGACAAAAATAAGCATCTGTAGCGTTTATTTTAAAAAGCGTTTTATTTCTGAGCTTTTTATTAAGTATTTTTCATCGTTCAGGATGAACGTCAGTCTGTAGCACTGCTCCCGCTGTGTTTTCCCCAGAATACGCTCGGAAGTCCAGCTGCTTTCGGTCAGTCAGCGCAGTTTTCTCCACATGACCGCCCCTCTTCCTCAGCCCCTCAGACAGCCGCTGCTCTTCTTCAGCCCCTCAGACAGACGCTGCTCTTCCTCAGCCCCTCAGACAGCCGCTGCTCTTCCTCAGCCCCTCAGACAGCCGCTGCTCTTCTTCAGCCCCTCAGACAGCACCTCCTCTTCCTCAGCCCCTCAGACAGCCGCTGCTCTTCCTCAGCCCCTCAGACAGCACCTCCTCTTCCTCAGCCCCTCAGACAGCCGCTCCTCTTCCTCAGCGCCTCAGACAGCACCTCCTCTTCCTCAGCCCCTCAGACAGCACCTCCTCTTCCTCAGCGCCTCTATATATCTATATATATAGTGGCAAGAAAACAGCTTGTGAACCTTTTGGAATTTTATGGTTTTCTTCATTAATTTGTCATAAAATGTGATCTGATCCTCTTCCAAGTCAAAAGTATTGACAAATATAATGGCCTAAAATAATAACACAAAAAATATATATATTATTATTATCTTGCATGTCTTTATCGCCACTCTTTCAACATTTTTACCACTTTTCATATATATATATATATATATATGTGTGTGTGTGTGTGTGTGTGTGTGTGTGTGTGTGTATATAAGTTTGGGCATCTGGGAAAATTAGAAGTAGAAGTAAAACGCTGTTTATGTATTAGAATAAACACACACACAAAATTCATACAACAACCAGCAATTTTCCGTAATCTCAGTCTGTTTGTTTAGCTCTTTGCAAACTTCTCCTTAAAGAAAACCAGATTTGTTTGCAGTTCTCATTCAACCCCTGGTTTATATGATCACTGCATGAATAAATTAAATCAGAAGTGCAGCTGATGGAATCAAATAAATCCATCTAATGTCTAGAGATGTTGAGGAGAAATCTGGAACCAGACTTTGTTCTTCCAACTAGCTCATAATATATAAGTCACCGTCCTGAAAAAAAGAAGAGATTCTGGTCATTTTATACTGTTTTAATGTTTATTAGTATGTATTTTAATAATAAATTGTGTTTTATGAGCATAAACAAACTCACTGCTGAGATAAACGGTGTTAAATAATGTTCACACATACAAACTCAGTCACACACAGGTTTATATAATATAACTAAGAATATAAACGTCACTTTTATCTGCTTTGTTTTACAGTATTTCTAATCACTGATACTGTGATGGTCGTCTGTTTACAGGTGTTCACCCTCTCATGCCTCTGTTTACTTCATGGCCCATATGTTTGGGTCTTCTGCTTTCTGTTTGGATCGCATTCGCACTCATAAGGAAAAAGGCCAGCACTGCACGAGGTGACCCTCCAGTATGAGTCTCTATGACCTCTATCTGACCCTCTAATGAAGAGCTGTATGATTAATGAAGCTAATAATCTGGTTATATGTACTAATAATGTATGTTTCTCTACAGGATCTCAGGCTGTGCCATTACAAAGGTAGACTGTGACAATAATGTTTAAGTTTAGGTCTTAAATGAACTTGATCACTTTCTTTATTGTCCCTCATTTCTTTTCCTGTCTCTGCTGCAGCCTCCAAAATGGAGAAGAAGCTCCTGATACTGATGGTGAGATCTTAGACTTCATGAGTTTTCCTTTTTCTTTATCATTTTTAAATCTCTTAAAAAGCTCTCACTGGGTGATGGGTGATGTGTGCAGGTTCTCCGTATGCTGTGGGACGTGGTGAGGAGGAGAACTAGGATCCATGAGGAATTCTACCAAGAAGATCCAGACCATGAAGAATCCACAACATCTGTTGATCTTCATGCAGCTGCCAGGCTGAATGATGGATCTGGAGCATCAGAGGACACCAAACATATTCATGATGAAGATTATCTGCTGTTTTTAAAGGGGTGAATTGTGACAACAGTGTTCATGTATATTAAATAGTCACACCTTTTGATGAGAAATCATCAAGAAATGTTCAGGAATGTTCACTAATCCGTTTTCTGTAAAGCTGCTTTGTGACAATTCCAGCTGTAAAAAGCGTTATATAAATAAACTTTGACTTGACTTCTTCATTTCGTATAAATCTTCATTTTAATGTAGGGAATTAAAATCTATGTGTATCATCACATCGATTTAAAGCTGCTGCATGTGACTCTCTTTCATTGTGCAGCATAAAATCAAATGTTTCCCAGAAGGTTTCACAAATCGATGCTCAGGAATTTGTTGGTTGTCTGTCGTTTGAGGCACCTTCCATGAACCGAGTTCAGTTTATAGCCCATTACCTTTTTAAAAGCAATAAAGTGATTGTCGTTGTTTTTATTTGTATGGAAAATAAAGGGATCTGTACTTTAACTTTAAACTTATTATAATTAGTACTAAATAATGACAAAAATACATAAAACATCTGTATCTACCTTCAATATGGTGAAATATGCTGTCTCACCTCACTGATATTGAAGTTCTCTATGATAAATATTCATTGACATCTTCCAGTAAAACCATCATTACACTGTTATTTGATTCATTTCCAAACAATTTAATGTTGAAGGAATTTTCCCTTCTAATACATTTAATTTAACAAAAAAATCATTTTAATTTGTATCCCAAATTTTAATGGGCAGCCCTGTTACCTAAACCTGTTTCCTCTCGTAAAAAATGAAACATTCCATTATGATTTTTTCTGGAATTTTCATCACCTGTTTGTTTTCTACAGAATGACAATCAGACAATTAAGCATTTTTTTCTGTTTTCTCAAAATTTTCTCTAAAATACAAAAAATTGCAAAACGTTTTACTTTGTTTTGTGGATAAAAGCATTTAATTCATTTGTGTAGGCCACACCTCTGTATGTGCCTCGGCCACGCCCTCCCCAAACTCTCCGTTCTGGACTGGATTCAACAATTTAGTGACTCACAAGTTATGAACTTATGTTGAAAGTTAATCTGAAATTCTGATTGGACAGTTTGCTGTAGGGTGTTTCAAGATTTTGAACTTTTGTTCAAATTACAGACATGAATTTTTCATCTCCCAGAAATCATTAGCTCTTCTTTGAAGGCCTAGAAGGATCTGAGGGTTCTCTTCTGTTTTTAGGACTTTACATTTAGTTCCTGATCCATTTCTCTGGTGTCCGTTTTAGAGAAAACACTGCACCACTTTCTCTGAAATGAAACTGAAACCCTGAATATTGACCAATATTGATATCGACCCTGATCCTGTGTTTTGTCTTTAAAAGACACTAAGCTTTAAAGTCATTATTTAATTCTTATAATGATTTTATTAGTTATTATCATTTATAACTCTTTTATTTGAAGCATTTTACGTGAGATGAGCTACTCAAAGTAGGCGATCATGCTAAAACTACTCAGTCTCTACTACCTACAACATTACATCACCCAGTGTGAGCGAGCGCTGTTTCAGAGTAGACTTGTTCAAAGATTTTAAGGGCCCAGGCAGGGGCTGGGCCACCTGCCACACCAACTCTGGCCACCAGAGGGAGGCACAGAGTCACTCCACCTTGATTACGGATAATCAACGTTCCCTGTTCCTCCCCTACTTAAGGGAAGCCCCCTCACCTCCACACTCAGTCTTGGGTTCAAGAAAAGGTAAATATGGTAATTTGGTAAGCCCCTCTTTTTCCCCTGTGTCCTCCTCTCCTCTCCTCTCCTCTCCTCTCCACCAGACCTAATCCCTGGAGCATCCCTCTCTGGCTTCTTTGGTTCATCCTACTGGGTTTGTCTCTAGTAACTTTCTCAACTTTTGCCTTTGTTTTCTAGTGCCATCTGATTTTGTTGTTGTTTTAGCTCCTCCCCTCTCCTGCCGTGACTTCAGCCTTCACCTGTTCCTTGTTTCCTAGCCCTGCCCTCTCATGAGCGTCGGGTGTTCCTTGTCTTCTATTTAGTATTTATACCCCTGTGTTTCCATTGCTCACTAGCCACTTGTTTGATATTTGACATTGTTGTTGCATGTTCCAGGTTTAGGTTCGTGATCTTTGTGTTCGTGTTTGTGTTCTTGACAGCTTTTGTTTTCACTTGTGGAAGATGTGTAAAGAATAAATTAGACCATCATGGAAACATGATCTAAAGTGGATGGACTGTCTTGGATGCAGGCACTGCTGCTTATTTTGATGTACATATAAAGAATAATGAACACAGCTACCGGGTTAAGCCCACCTCATGTTCTGACTGGCCCTGCAATGAGACTCTTTCCTGAAATGTCTCCTTCCAGGCATGAGTAGGAATTGATGATGATCAAGTACTTAATGAAAAGCCATACTATGTTAAGGACTATCCATTCACAAGTGCAGTGGGGTGCAGCGTCATTATTCCACCAATAAAAGACCAATAAAGGGACAATACTGAGTGATCCACAGTGGCTACGGTCGCTGTTTCCTGCAATTCTGAATAACAAATAAAGAGAAAGAACTTTTACTCATGATAGTGGAGTCATTTTTGCCAAAGCTGTGTATTATGTTGATGGAACTATTTATACTTTTCATCTAGGTGGATTCTGTTTATGGTTCACGCAGAAAGCTCATACAGGAAGGACATGATGCTTCATACTGCAGTGACTGAGTGAGCTGAAACAAGAATAGGGGAAGACATCCACTCATAGGAAGCTGAGAGCTGAGAGACGGCAACTACACCAATTAGTCCAGCTAATTCAAACAGCCCACCAGTTTCCTTCAGAGCTATAGGAGTGTTATTTGGCCACAAAAACAAGGGTATAAAACTATAAAGTCCCATTAGATCTTGCATGAAATCATCGAGTAACTGATCATGGTGTTTTTATTGATCCTCATGTTCATGTACGGGATCCTATCAGGATAAGGAATAGCCTCTCATGATAATGAAGCTCTGATCATGACATCCCAACTGCTCCCCGGGCGCTGCGGATTGGGCTGCCCAGCGCTCCGGGCAAGTGTGCTCACTGCCCCCTAGTGTGTGTGTGCTCAGTGCACTTCACTGCACAGATGGGTTAAATGCTTTGTGGGACTAATAAGGGTCACTTAATCTTAATCTTAATATTAATCATGATGAATTTCCATGGGCAGTGAATTACTCTGATTGCTCAAATGATCTGAATGTTGATGTATCCATTGGCTACATTTGTCAGAGAATTTTGATAATGACACTGACTGCAGGAGCCCATTTCTCCCCTGGATGGAGAGACCATCCTCACACACAGGCCAGAGAGCTGGTATTCTTCAATGCATTTAAACAGGTTAATGAATATCGTTTGCCTAAAGGATTCATCCAAGTTCATTTAAGCTGTTTTAATCGTTTGAATCAGAAATGTCTGCATCAGTTTCTATGTCTTTCTGTTGTCTCTTTACAGCAGACGAGCTGTTGGAGGGCAGCCTGAGTAACATGTCATGTCATAAAGAGTAAGGATTCTCTGCTTTGTAGAGTCACAGTATCTTACATGCCATGGCTGCTGAAAATAGATATGACTTCACTTTCCAGTGCCGTTCACAACTGATCACAACCAGTAAACACACCTGCCAGAGCAAACCGTTCAAACTCCCATCACTACAGCCTAACATACATAGCGTGTGTGAGGAACTGCTTTGGCTGGCTATAAACCTGGAGTAGAACAGCGGTGTAACGCCTTGCTTTGCCTTCTTGTTAGCCATGTAGCCTTTAGCATGCTACCAAGCCAGCTAGCAGAGGAAAGTGATAAAGCTGTATCAGACATTATGTACATCAGCAGTTTGTTAACTAAAGGCCAGTAAATCGAATTTTATAGTTTTGTAAATTATTGATTACAAACTGTTTTTATTTTGGGGATTGAAAAGGGAAACGAGTCGGTTCGCAATGATTTCTGGGCAAGTTCTGCTGCTTAATTTGACACTGGTGTTCGCTCAGTTCCTCTCCCCTCTGAGGACTCATCTAACATGCTTCACATCAGTAAATAGCGTAATGGAACAGCTCTTAAGATGGTGCTGGGAATCCCCCCCACTCTGAACTGATGAGCCCCAGTGGAATGAAGTGTTAAAACTGGTCCTGAAATGGGGAAGAAGTCAAAGTTCTTCTATGTATTATTAACATGGCATCTCATCCAGAGATAAACAGAAAGGCCGAACCACAGCTGATCTGAGGACAGCTGAGATACAGTCACTGCTGATTGGGTGGTCTCATTACTGTTTTCACATTGAATCTCATAAAGCCCATCATGAACTCCTGTGGGCCTCAGTGTCTTCACACTAGCTACAAACATGTGCTGATAACAAACCAGCTTTGGGCAACTGCAGATAGAAACAGTTGCTAATCAGTGATTAGAGGACTGAGAACGCGTCCACTGTTAGAAATAAAGGTTCTGTGCAGGTACATATTTTTTGTAGAGGTACAAACAACATACATGTACCTTCAAAGGTACACCAGTGGTTTTAAGGTCCGGTTGTGCACCTTTAATATGTTTTAAGAGTGTGTGTGTGTGTGTGTGTGTGTGTGTGTGTGTGTGTGTGTGAGAGAGAGAGAGATGATTCATGGCATTTGGAGTCAATACCATATGAAATATCATTTCCGTGGATTATGGTTCAGTTATGTTCCCTGACTAAAGGTACTGAGGTGTACCCCTGAGGGTACCTCCCCAGTGACACTGACAGGTTCGTACCTCTATTTCTGAGAGTGTGATGTTGATCGTAATTGTTTCGACTGGCCGTAACACGGGAAGCAGGACTGACACAAAACAAATGGTAGATTTACTTGTAGATAAAAACTTGCAACAGAAGACGTGCATAAGGAGTTAAGTGCTCTTTCTAAGTGTGGAGCTATGGCCTGAAATCCATCCACACTGAGGAGTACGAGCTCTGAACTGCACTTACAACAAAAACTCACATCACATATGTAACATATGGCCACTAAGACACTCATATCAATGCTTTTGGCTGCTGAGGGAAACATGCAGAAGGCAAATGTTTGGCTAGATAACTGCAAAAAATCACTACCACTACAGTCTCTTGTGTTTAATAGATGTTTTACCCCATTTGATTTGATTTGCTTGGTTAGGCTGTGGCCCTGAGTGGCTCTAATGACTACTGGCAGTTACCCAAAAAAACTTTTGGCAATTTTACCAACTAGTTTGGTCCTGTTCACTGGGTTCATGCATCCACAAGCAAAAACAAACACTCACACAAGCTGAAAGGATATTTGTGGTGATTTTTCCTGGTTTTGGTCTTTATATAGTTTTTACAGTGGTGAGAATAAAGTACCTCTTGCTGGTCTTAGTAAACCACATGCGTGCCTCACTCAGAGCACTACAAGCTATTCAGAACAAAGTGAGTGAAATAGAAGTAGCTCTGCAAAACTGTGCTGCACTAAATCTTCTCTTAGCAGAGAGAGCAGGTGTGTCAGGTTGTGGGAGGTGAGTGCTTCTGAATTTATGCTTCCAATGCCTCAAGATCCAAGACACTTCTGACGGTATAAAAGAACTGCAGGAAAACCAGAGTTGAGATCCTTCTGTGTTTGTGGTTCACCAGTGGAGGTTTGTGGACAACATTACTGTCAGTTGTGGCTCAGTGATCGCTCTGGTGTTGTTATTGATGCGGAAACTATTCAGGCTGTGACTCCCTATATGACTGGTCCAAGCAGCGACAACGTGGCCCTCGGTTATGATCCTCATTCACATCACAAAACTGACTGGCCATTTGAGCACCACCCAGACCTCTCAGTGGAAGATGACTCCAGTGATTAAGCAGTCTTGGCCCACACACTTATCTTCATATGATGGTTTTGACACTGATAGTGTCAAAGAAGGGAAATTGGGAGAATATGAGAGTTTTGTATTCTGATTATAAGATTAGCTATATTTTTATATTAATTCAGTATTTAGCTTTAAACAAGCAGCATTAACTTTCTGTCTGGCAACAAAGTATAATCAGCAGAAGGCGTATAACCTGACAAGCTGACAGATCCTTTTAAAGAAACATATAGGAGGCAGATATTTCCTGCGTTTCGCCACACAGGAAATCAGACAACGTCTGAGCGTCTGTGGTTTATGGTCATTCATTGAAATGAAGTCATCAGCGTCTAGAAATAGAGCTTCTGTCCTGATCTTATAGTTTATGCATGAAGGCTACATGTTCTAGTGTTGTTCTTAAGTATCACGTTACAAAATTCATATTTGATGAAGTTTTGCTCTGTAACCAATCAGAAGCTTTATATTATAATTTCCCCATCAATACAATTATACATCATAGAATCTGTAGCTCTCAGTTTGGAGCTTTAACCATTTATTTTGGACCGAAAAGAGACGAACAGAGTCTAGAACACTCGGTTGGTATACTGATGGATGCTGGATGTCCTAAAAAGTTCCCCTGCAGTTCTACAGGAAACTCAGTGCTGGAGGGACGTCAGCACTCGAGGGGTGTCAGACCTTTTCTGCATCAGGGTTTTTTTTCAACAACCACTTTTACTTCTTCTTCAGACATGATTTCACTGCAGTGAACAGTTTGACTCCAGTGTGGGTTTGAAGCTCCTCTGTCCACTGCTGTCCACCACACAGCCGTCATTAGGTGAGCAGAATCCTTTGTTTATTCTGTGTTATAAGAAACGTGTTGGCACATATTTACAGAAATACATCACTTGCTATTAAATCTTACTGTGAAGTAGTTTTTTGTAATTATCTGCACTTTTAGCAACAAGGGTTCTGACTTTGAGTCGTAACTATGGTGGAACCTCTTTTGGTGCTATACACACTCACCGGCCACTTTTTTAGGTACAGTTTGTTCAGTTTGTTACGGTTTGTTCAGTTGCTTGGTAACACAAATAACTAATCAGCCAATCACATGGCTGCAACACAGTCCATTTAGGCATGTAGAGATGGTCAAGACAACTTACTGAAGTGCAGACCGAGCATCAGAACGGGGAAGAAAGGTGATTTAAGAGACTTTGAACGTGGCGTGGTTGTTGGTACCCGATGAGCTGGTCTGAGTATTTCAGAAACGGCTGATCTACTGGGATTTTCACAAACAACCATCTCTAGGGTTTACAGAGAACGGTCCGGAAAAGAGGAAATATCCAGGGAGCGGTCAGTTGTGTGGACGAAAATGCCTTGTTGATGTGAGAGGTCAGAAAGGTCAGATCATAGAAAGGCAACAGGAACTCAAATAACCAACCAAAATCTCTGAGGAACGTTTCCAACACCTTGTTGAAAGTTTGCCACGAAGAATTAAGGCAGTTCTGAAGTGGCCAGTGAGTGTAGAACCGCTTTTTCCAAAGTTCTTTAACCCCTTAAAGGGCCAGGGACACAGTTCTATAGCCTAAGAATAACTCAGTAAGTTTGCATTGAAGTCCCTGTAGTTATTAATAAGTCTGGGGTTTTAAGGGGTTGAAGAACCTTATATAAGAGGTTCTCCATCATAGAGGAAGAGAATTCATCAGATGTTTCTAACTGATCACTGTGATGTAGCCAAACTCAATCGAAGTGGTTTGGTGTGAAATGGTTCTTTGTAGATAAATTTGCTTGCTCAGATTTCTTTGCAGTGGAGGTGATGGGAACCAGGATTCACCATGTCTAGAACACAAATACAGCCATTTTATTTACTGTCCAAAACCGCCAGCGAACCTACTGAGTGTTTATATGTGACGTTGATGACAGTAACTTAGTGCTAAATCTGAAAGAAATGTTTTGTTTAGGTGATATTTTGCAGTACAGTGATCTACATGTATCTCTCCACCATTTAAAACATACGATTAAAGCTATTGGAAAACTGTGGCTCAGGCATCAGGCAGAGTTTTCACGTATTATTCTTCTGTGAGGGAGCTTTAAAGGATATTAACCTCTTCAGACGTCTGGTTCCCTTCACTACCACTGTGAACACTTCTGACTTGGTAAGTTTTTCACACCAAACTGCTCTGAATGACTTTGTTTATATCTGAACTATTTAATTATGCAGGAATTCTGAAAAAAGAATTCCCATTCTATTAAATCTCTCTTTAAAACCTTTGGCTTTACTAAAGAACCCTTGAAGAACCCCTTTTTTTAAAGGGTT
Source organism: Pygocentrus nattereri (assembly GCF_015220715.1). Classification (NCBI taxonomy): domain Eukaryota; kingdom Metazoa; phylum Chordata; class Actinopteri; order Characiformes; family Serrasalmidae; genus Pygocentrus; species Pygocentrus nattereri. The sequence goes on from NC_051235.1 coordinate 26,970,629, forward strand.
TTTTTTGCCCATCATCATTTGTGATTTCTTCAGTATCCAGAATATTTAATTACAAACTGATGAAGAATGTTTTTTTCTACACTCGGTTCCTTGAACAGTATTAAACGAAAAAGATGTAAACAGGAGAAATGAACAGGAAGTTAAACTGTATGATTACATCACTTCTGCTTTTTATCACAGTGAATGAAATGGAGGTGGTGGTGTGGCTGTGTTTCGCTCCTCTGCTCTGGTTTCTTGGTAAATGCCACGGTGAGTACTTGTTATCATTTCACTGTCATTCAGGAGGCGGTTATATATAATATTGTTCTATATTACACTTCTGTCATCACATTGTTTACAGTTTGAAATCAGATACAGTCACATTCATTTCCCTTTTGAAGGAAATCTTGTTTTTCTGTCTGTTCAGTGTTTCTCTTCACTTTTACTGTCATTTTAAGATTTGAATTTTCAGTTATTGGCAGTTTGTCTATTATCATTAATAAAGTGAGCTGGATCAAAACTAATGGCTGAATTAGCAAACTGTTCTGCTCAAACTTACAGCGGTTTGTTTTTCTTTTTCAGGGCAAACTCAGTTCCTTTACATGGCTAGGTATAAATCAGGGTTGATTTCCTGTGAAGAAAACAAATGGAAAGTGAGCACAAAGTCTAACAAGATTGACCCGAAGCGTCTGGTACAGTGTGACCGCATCAAGATTGAGCTTGATGTTGATGATGATGATGATGATGATGAACTGGAATTTTGCAGAAATAAACCTCCACAGTCAAAGTGTGTTTGTACTCTAGAAGTAAAGAGTGGATTTGTTGCCTGTGTTAAATCTCTGGATTCTGGACTCCTTTTTCCATTCAAACCGTCTCCCAACGTCGTCTCTTCCTACATATTCGCTGCTCCAAACCGACTCAGTGAGTAACTTTCATTCTCTGTATTATTGTTGTTAATTAATGTCTTACTGTCTCTCTAATGTTTCTCAGTAGTCTTGCGTTCTCATCTGCTCTGTTTAGTGTGTCACATGTCCTACATGTGTGTAGTAAGCAGGGTTGGGATGTGACGGAACGCAAGTGTTTGGAGAAAGACGTATCTGTGTTCAGTCCAAGTTACAATTTGTAAAAGCAGCTTTCAGAACACAATTACTTTTTACATTTAAGAGAATATTTTACCCAGAAATTTAAAAAGTATATAATATCTTTCAAATAAACACCATCAGTGCTTCGTAATTAACTACGTTAAAATAAAAAAGACTTGCTCTAAAGAAGAAGCCACGTTTACATGCAACCTAATAATCCATTAATAATCCGACTAATAGCTAAATCAGAATAGAATATGTCCATGTAAACACCTCAATCGGAATAGTCTAGTCTAGTCTGATTGAGGCCATTCAGAATACAGTTTCTATTCAATTGAACGAGGTGGGTAATTCTGGAAATAATCAGTTAAATAGAAGAATAATAGCCATGTAAACACCTGAATCCGATTACATTCCAATAGGAAATAAGTAAGTAAATGTAAATATGTTCTGCACAGGTGCGTTTGTGTGGCAGAGGTAATCCGCTTTAACTGTACATATCGATTTGAAGAACTTACAAAATGTCACTTTCATTTTAATCAACAACACAATAAATTGCTGTTTTACAGAATAGAAACTCCCCAGCTGTTCTTCTAAAGTACAGTGACTCGTACATAGTAATACAGAAGTTTAGTGTATTTGAGAAGCAACGTCTTCCTCTCGCCGCTTCCTTTATAAGTACATGTGAAGCACGTTTTTCTGAATCTAACATTATTTTAAAACAATTAAAAACACAAGCACTGCTCACTGCTGCTCATCTCACTCTGACCGGACCTCATGTGATGTTGCAGGGAGCTTGTAAACGAATCAGACTGTTGAAAAGGGTGAGCAGATAAACACCTCAGTCTGAATCTGTGATCAGAATGTATTCAATCGGATTGACAAAAATCTTTGCATGTAAACATAATAATCAGTTATTAATCTGAGTGATGTTTGAACTGAACTGTCAGCTCTGTTCACGAGTGATAAGCTTAGCTTTGGTCTGGTATTAGACCTGTGCATGTGTTTCCTGGCAAGTTCCATACATGCCTTTACCTGAAAATCACACAGTTTCTCACTTCATACTCATATTTGTGAGATTTTGTTATTGGGATGTATTGAATTGTTTGTTTTGAACCCACATGTCAAACACAAGGCCTGTGGCCTGTTTCACCCTTAGCTGCACTACAGTCCCCAGCAAGCACTGCAACATAATGTGTGCTCTAAATCCCTCCAATAGCAATCTATAGGCCAGTGTTTACACAAAAAGACGCCAGGTGTCTAGTTCTTACAAATAGGCAGGGTTTAAAAACCTACCTCCTGGGGACATTTAAAGAGGTTTAACAGTTATTATTAACTGATATTCTGTCCTATTGTTTTATATAAGACAGTTTATTTTGATTTCAACTTATTTTTGAATAGTTTAAGTATTCAGCTCCTGCTTTGCTCAGCTGGCCCACAGATTTGCTGAGATCTTTTTACACGGCCCTTTTAGTGGTGGTTCAGTTTGACACCCCTGGTTTATATGATGAAAGTGCAGTGGAATTATGGGAGACGCAGTGGACTGAAGCAGAGGATAAGAGTCAATATAATATTGAGAATTTTGTATTCATTTGGTGCTTCATCTGAATAATTATATTTTTCATTAAACACATTAACAGAAGACTGAAACAAAACTGCTCATCAGTAACAGCGAGAAACACCTTGAATCAAATACAAATTACAGCAGATTTTTTCCCCACGTGCTTTATTAATATGCATTATAAGCGTTTTCTGGATACGTTATTTTCTATGTACTGTAATAGAGAACATTACTGAGCACATTTAGGACAGTGTAGTTATTATTCTGCTTTTAGCATTTGTTGCTGAACTCTGGCACTAACCAGGACAAAGTAATACACTCTACTCTTTTCTCCCTGCAGTAACATCCACACCTGAGGAAACATCTTCACTGACAGTACCTGAAGGTGGATCAGTGAGTTTAAACTGTAGTTTCACCTTCACACAAAAATATAATGGGGTGCCTTTTGTTGTTTACTGGATTAAGTCTGTTGGAAAGAGCAGCACCTGTGTGTATTCTTATGATTATTCCAAGCATCGTTCACCTCAGTACGGTCACCACTGCGCTGTGCAAAAAGATCTGCTTAACAGGATCTCAAACCCAACCAAAGGACAGAACAGTCACAACATCAGCATCAGTGAAGTGATGGAGTCAGACAGCGGTCAGTACCTCTGCGCTGTACAAGTGGACCCAATTAATAAAAACACTGCTAAAGGAAACTGGAAGGTGATAAAAAGAGTTACAGTTACTACTACAGGGAAAGTTAGAGGTGAGTCTGCATTGAACTGATTATAAATATGTATCATTGGGGAAAATATAAATGACCCTCACTGTTAATCTACATGATCTTATTTCTAACTGCTGATGTTTTCACTGTTGTCTCTACACAGATGTTGATCGTCTTAAGCCCTTATATGTTGCAGTTTCCATAATACTGTGTCTTCTGCTGATTGTCTTGGTCGTGTTTATAAGAAAGAAGTGCATCACATCACAAGGTAACCACACTGTGAAGAAACAGCTCAAAGACAGAGTTTCTATCTGAACATTTGCTAATAGACATTTGACATTGTCCTCATTTAATATACTATATATTTCCATTCATACAGGACGTCAGACTGGTCAAGAAAGGTGAGCTATCACAGTCATATTCATCTTCATTTTACACACACATGATTTCCACATCTGCATCAACTGTTACTCATTTCTGTTACATCATGTTTTCCTCTGATTGCTGCAGAGAAGAAGCTCCTGACATGGACTGTAAGTGTGTCAGTTTTTCAGTCGTGTCATCTTCCTCTTCCTTTCCATGTTCAGTCGTCTCTGTAATGCTTACTGTATAATCTTCACTCATGCTACATGCAGGTTCTCCATATGCTGTTGGAAATGGTGAGGAGGGGAGTTTCTTTGGATCTAAGACGGCTGATCCAGGCCGTGAAGAATCCACACCGTCTATTGACCCTTATTTAGTCGTTAGACTGAATAGCTTTTATGAATCTGGGGCCTCAGGCAACTCCCCCAGGTCAAATTAGATTTGATTGATTTTCTAAGTTAACACATCGTCTGTAGGACATGCTTTATTTTTTTTCATATTTTAGTGCAGAATTTCTATGTTCCTTGCTGCATTTAACATTTCAAGGGAAAAAAACATAAACAAAAAACATTTTTTATTTCATCCCAAAGTGTTAAATTCAACAAACAAATGGTAATCATGCAAGAAAATGTGCAGAAGTGTGTTCTCTGTAGAGGATGTGTTCACTTATACTCCCTTAGAAAATCAAAAAACACATGTAATGTGACCAGGGTGCCCAAAATACACACATATATTATTTAAATATACACATATATTTCACTGCTTTTTTCTAATTGCATTCATGTCCCTGTGCTAATATTCATTCATTCATGTTCTTAGCCTCTTCTCCCTCAGGGGGGTGCTGGAGCCTATCCCAGCAGTCACTGGGCGAAAGGCCTGTGCTAATATATAAAATAAATATCATATTACTTTATTTTTCAATAATGAGTTTGTATGATTTTGAATCTTGTGACAGGCACTTAATATATTATTTAATATATTATTTGGATGTTGTGTCTTTCAATAAAGATTTCAACTTGAAGCCAGTGTCTGAATATTACTGGAGGAGCCTGTGACCTGAATCAGTCACCAGCACAGACATTTCATGTCTGCTATCTGTAATACTGAATCGTTGTTTTGTTCAGTCCTGTTCACCGGTGTAACTCCTATGTGAAACGGCAGAGGTGATGGAGAAAGTATGAAGGCTAGTTGGGTACCATCTCTAGGGTTTACAGAGAACGGTCCGAAAAAGAGAGAATATCCAGTGAGCGGTCATTTGTGTGGATGAAAATGCCTTGTTGACGTGAGAGGTCAGAGGAGAATGGGCAGACTGGTTCCAGATGATAGAAAGGCAACAGGAACTCAAATAACCAACCAGAATCTCTGAGGAACGTTTCCAACACCTTGTTGAAAGTTTGCCACAAAGAATTAAGGCAGTTCTGAGGCGCCTATAAAGTGGCCAGTTAGTGTAGAACCACTTTTTCCAAAGTTCTTTAACCCCTTAAAGGGCCAGGGACACAGTTCTATAGCCTAAGAATAACTCAGTCAGTTTGCATTGAAGTCCCTGTAGTTACTAATAAGTCTGGGGTTTTAAGGGGTTGAAGAACCTTATATAAGAGGTTCTCCATCATAGAGGAGGACAATTCATCAGATGTTTCTAACTGATCACTGTGATGTAGCCAAACTCAATCGAAGTGGTTTGGTGTGAAATGGTTCTTTGTAGATAAATTTGCTTGCTCAGATTTCTTTGCAGTGGAGGTGATGGGAACCAGGATTCACCATGTCTAGAACACAAATACAGCCATTTTATTTACTGTCCAAAACCGCCAGCGAACCTACTGAGTGTTTATATGTGACGTTGATGACAGTAACTTAGTGCTAAATCTGAAAGAAATGTTTTGTTTAGGTGATATTTTGCAGTACAGTGATCTACATGTATCTCTCCACCATTTAAAACACACGATTAAAGCTATTGGAAAACTGTGGCTCAGGCATCAGGCAGAGTTTTCATGTATTATTCTTCTGTGAGGGAGCTATTAAATCTATTAAATCTCTCTTTAAAACCTTTGGCTTTACTAAAGAACCCTTGAAGAACCTCTTTTTTTAAAGGGTTTTTTTTGCCCATCATCATTTGTGATTTCTTCACTATCCAGAATATTTAATTACAGACTGATGAAGAATGTTTTTTTCTACACACGGTTCCTTGAACAGTATTAAACGAAAAAGATGTAAACAGGAAAAATGAACAGGAAGTTAAACTGCATGATTATTTCTGACTTCTGCTTTTTATCACAGTGAATGAAATGGAGGTGGTGGTGTGGCTGTGTTTCGCTCCTCTGCTCTGGTTTCTTGGTAAATGCCACGGTGAGTACTTATTATCATTTCACTGTCATTCAGGAGGCGGTTATATATAATATTGTTCTATATTACACTTCTGTCATCACATTGTTTACAGTTTGAAATCAGATACAGTGACATTCATTTCCCTTTTGAAGGAAATCTTGTTTTTCTGTCTGTTCAGTGTTTCTCTTCACTTTTACTGTCATTTTAAGATTTGAATTTTCAGTTATTGGCAGTTTGTCTATTATCATTAATAAAGTGAGCTGGATCAAAACTAATGGCTGAATTAGCAAACTGTTCTGCTCAAACTTACAGCGGTTTGTTTTTCTTTTTCAGGGCAAACTCAGTTCCTTCACATGGCTAGGTATATATCAGAGATTTCCTGTGAAGGAAACAAATGGAAAGTGAGCACAAAGTCTAACGGGATTGACCCGCAGCGCCTGGTACATTGTGACCACATCAAGATTGAGCTTGATTATGATGATTATGATGATGAACTGGAATTTTGCAGTAATAAACCTCCACAGTCAAAGTGTGTTTGTACTCTAGTAGTAAACAGTGGATTTGTTGCCTGTGTTAAATCTCTGGATTCTGGACTCCTTTTTCCATTCAAACCGTCTCCCAACGTCGTCTATTCCTACATAGTCGCTGCTCCAAACCCACACAGTGAGTAACTTTCATTCTCTGCATTATTGTTGTTAATTAATGTCTTACTGTCTCTCTAATGTTTCTCAGTAGTCTTGCGTTCTCATCTGCTCTGTTTAGTGTGTCACATGTCATACATGTGTGCAATATTCTCTTTACATTTAAGAGAATATTTTACCCAGAAATTTAAAAAGTATATAATATCTTTCAAATAAACACCATCAGTGCTTTGTAATTAACTACGTTAAAATAAAAAAGACTTGCTCTATAGAAAAAATCCAAAAGGGCTTCTTTACAGTGACTGAAGTTCCTGCTAAAGCCTGACTAGACTGATAATCACTGTGATGATCAGTCATCAATCTGAGGGATGACTGAACTGAACAGTCAGCTCTGTTCACCAGTGATAAGCTTAGCTTTGGTCTTGTACTGGACTTCCATACATGCCATTACCTGAAAATCACACAGCTACTCACTGCATACTCAAATTTGAGTGTTTGTTATTTGGATGCGGTGAATTGTTGGCTTAAATGATAAATGGGCAGTGGAATTAAGGAGCAACACTAGACCGAAGGAAGTGGTAACACTCTTTTCTCCCTGCAGTAACATCCACACCTGAGGAAACATCTTCACTGACAGTACCTGAAGGTGGATCAGTGAGTTTAAACTGTAGTTTCACCTTCACACAAAAATATAATGGGGTGCCATTCGTTGTTTACTGGATTAAGACTGTTGGAGAGAGCAGCACCTGTGTGTATTCTTATGATTATTCCAAGCATCGTTCACCTCAGTACGGTCACCACTGCGCTGTGCAAAAAGATCTGCTTAACAGACTCTCAAACCCAACCAAAGGACAGAACAGTCACAACATCAGGATCAGTGAAGTGATGGAGTCAGACAGCGGTCAGTACCTCTGTGCTGTACAAGTGGACCCGATTAATAAAAACACTGCTAAAGGAAACTGGAAGGTGATAAAAAGAGTTACAGTCAATGTCCACAAAGACAAGAGACCACAGCCAACCTGGACCACCGTGACTGAGACAACCACTGAGAAAACAACAAAGAAATCTACTGAGGAGACAACAAAGAAAGCTACTGAGAACGTTAGTGGTGAGTCTGCATTGAACTGATTATAAGTATGTATCATTGGGGAAAATACAAATGACCTTCACTGTTAATCTTCTTTCTCTTATGTCTAACTACTGAGGAGACAAGTGGTGAGTTCCATCTACAGTATAAGTGTGTAAAAGCAGCTCTCTATGATTAATGTATGCATAGTTATGTATAGAATTTCATAAACTGTTAATTTTCAGTGTAAATTAGTTAATACATCCTCTACTGAGAAGACACTAAAATATGGCGTTTTCCACACATTTTAGTGATTCATTTCTATTAGATTTTCCACATATAACATATTGAAACGAAATAAAGCCTAAAATATAAAGTATGCCATAACTTTCATGTTTAGATGTTTTTCCCCCAACATCTTCAGCAGTAACGGTATTAAAACATGCAGAGGTTTGTCCCCTGTAGAGGGCGTGTTAACTTATTCACACTTATATCAATAGAATAATGTCATCTGACCAGGGATCGTATATGTGTATATAAATATACTTTATGAACTTTGTTCTTCTAGCTAGCTCGTAAGATACCAACTATCTTTTTGGAAAGAAGAAATTTCTGAAGATCCTGGTTGCTTTGCGCTATATTTGTAATGCGGAGCGAGGAGGCGGACGCACATGCTGAGATAAGCAACTTTTATTTAGGGGAAGTCCAGAGTCGAGGTCATGACAGTCCAGGTTCATATAACCAACACGGAGAGATCGATAGGCAGACAAACCCAAACACTTCCAACAGGACATACAAACAATTCAAACAATCAGTGCATCTAACATCAAACAAAGACCAGCGAAAACAAAGGGCAAACACAGGGCTTAAACAGGACACCGGGAAGACGAGGGACAGGTGAAAACAATCAGAGGCAGAGTCACAAAACAAGGGGGCAGGACTAGGGATACCAAACAAAGAAGCACGTGGACTATCAAAAGGTAAACAAAAAGCTCATGGGGGAGTGGGAGGAGCCAAGCATGACAGTATTAATGTTTATTAGTATGTATTTTAATAATAAATTGTGTTTTTATGAGCATAAACAAACTCACTGCTGAGATAAACGGTGTTAAATAATGTTCACACATACAAACTCAGTCACACACAGGTTTATATAATATAATTAAGAATATAAACGTCACTTTTATCTGCTTTGTTTTACAGTATTTCTAATCACTGATACTGTGATGGTCGTCTGTTTACAGGTGTTCACCCTCTCATGCCTCTGTTTACTTCATGGCCCATATGTTTGGGTCTTCTGCTTTCTGTTTGGATCGCATTCGCACTCATAAGGAAAAAGGCCAGCACTGCACGAGGTGACCCTCCAGTATGAGTCTCTATGACCTCTATCTGACCCTCTAATAAAGAGCTGTATGATTAATGAAGCTAATAATCTGGTTATATGTACTAATAATGTATGTTTCTCTACAGGATCTCAGGCTGTGCCGTTACAAAGGTAGACTGTGACAATAATGTTTAAGTTTAGGTCTTAAATGAACTTGATCACTTTCTTTATTGTCCCTCATTTCTTTTCCTGTCTCTGCTGCAGCCTCCAAAGTGGAGAAGCAGCTCCTGATACTGATGGTGAGATCTTAGACTTCATGAGTTTTCCTTTTTCTTTATCATTTTTAAATCTCTTAAAAAGCTCTCACTGGGTGATGGGTGATGTGTGCAGGTTCTCCGTATGCTGTGGGACGTGGTGAGGAGGAGAACTAGGATCCATGAGGAATTCTACCAAGAAGATCCAGACCCTGAAGAATCCACAACATCTGTTGATCTTCATGCAGCTGCCAGGCTGAATGATGGATCTGGAGCATCAGAGGACACCAAACATATTCATGATGAAGATTATCTGCTGTTTTTAAAGGGGTGAATTGTGACAACAGTGTTCATGTATATTAAATAGTCACACCTTTTGATGAGAAATCATCAAGAAATGTTCAGGAATGTTCACTAATCCGTTTTCTGTAAAGCTGCTTTGTGACAATTCCAGCTGTAAAAAGCGTTATATATACATAAACTTTGACTTGACTTCTTCATTTCATATAAATCTTCATTCTAATGTAGGGAATTAAAATCTATGTGTATCATCACATCGATTTAAAGCTGCTGCATGTGACTCTCTTTCATTGTGCAGCATAAAATCAAATGTTTCCCAGAAGGTTTCACAAATCGATGCTCAGGATTTTGTCGGTTGTCTGTCGTTTGAGGCACCTTCCATGAACTGAGTTCAGTTTATAGCCCATTACCTTTTTAAAAGCAATAAAGTGACTGTCGTTGTTTTTATTTGTATGGAAAATAAAGGGATCTGTACTTTAACTTAAAACTTATTATAAACTAATAAGTACTGAATTATTATTATTTAGTACTAAATAATGACAAAAATACATAAAACATCTGTATCTACCTTCAATATGGTGAAATATGCTGTCTCACCTCACTGATATTGAAGTTCTCTATGATAAATATTTATTGACATCTTCCAGTAAAACCATCATTACACTGTTATTTGATTCATTTCCAAACAATTTAATGTTGAAGGAATTTTCCCTTCTAATACATTTAATTTAACAAAAAAATCATTTTAACTTGTATCCCAAATTTTAATGGGCAGCCCTGTTACCTAAACCTGTTTCCTCTCGTAAAAAATGAAACATTCCATTATGATTTTTTCTGGAATTTTCATCACCTGTTTGTTTTCTACAGAATGACAATCAGACAATTAAGAATTTTTTTCTGTGTTCTCAAAATTTTCTCTAAAATACAAAAAATTGCAAAACATTTTACTTTGTTTTGTGGATAAAAGCATTTAATTCATTTGTGTAGGCCACACCTCTGTATGTGCCTCGGCCACGCCCTCCCCAAACTCTCCGTTCTGGACTGGATTCAACAATTTAGTGACTCACAAGTTATGAACTTATGTTGAAAGTTAATCTGAAATTCTGATTGGACAGTTTGCTGTAGGGTGTTTCAAGATTTTGAACTTTTGTTCAAATTACAGACATGAATTTTTCATCTCCCAGAAATCATTAGCTCTTCTTTGAAGGCCTAGAAGGCTCTGAGGGTTCTCTTCTGTTTTTAGGACTTTACATTTAGTTCCTGATCCATTTCTCTGGTGTCCGTTTTAGAGAAAACACTGCACCACTTTCTCTGAAATGAAACTGAAACCCTGAATATTGACCAATATTGATATCGACCCTGATCCTGTGTTTTGTCTTTAAAAGACACTAAGCTTTAAAGTCATTATTTAATTCTTACAATGATTTTATTAGTTATTATCATTTATAACTCTTTTATTTGAAGCATTTTACTTGAGATGAGCTACTCAAAGTAGGCGATCATGCTAAAACTACTCAGTCTCTACTACCTACAACACTACATCACCCAGTGTGAGCGAGCGCTGTTTCAGAGTAGACTTGTTCAAAGATTTTAAGGGCCCAGGCAGGGGCTGGGCCACCTGCCACACCAACTCTGGCCACCAGAGGGAGGCACAGAGTCACTCCACCTTGATTACGGATAATCAACGTTCCCTGTTCCTCCCCTACTTAAGGGAAGCCCCCTCACCTCCACACTCAGTCTTGGGTTCAAGAAAAGGTAAATATGGTAATTTGGTAAGCCCCTATTTTTCCCCTGTGTCCCCCTCTCCTCTCCTCTCCTCTCCTCTCCTCTTCTGTCGACTCCACCAGACCTAATCCCTGGAGCATCCCTCTCTGGCTTCTTTGGTTCATCCGACTGGGCTTGTCTCTAGTAACTTTCTCAACTTTTGAGAAAAAAGAGTAACATCCTGTCACTTCCTGTCTGTGTCTTTCCCTGTTTTTACCTTTGTTTATTTACCACGTGCCTTTGTTTTCTAGTGCCATCTGATTTTGTTGTTGTGTTAGCTCCTCCCCTCTCCTGCCGTGACTTCAGCCTTCACCTTTTCCTTGTTTCCTAGCCCTGCCCTCTCATGAGCGTCGGGTGTTCCTTGTCTTCTATTTAGTACTTAGACCCCTGTGTTTCCATTGCTCACTAGCCACTTGTTTGATATTTGACATTGTTGTTGCATGTTCCAGGTTTAGGTTCGTGATCTTTGTGTTCGTGTTTGTGTTCTTGACAGCTTTTGTTTTCACTTGTGGAAGATGTGTAAAGAATAAATTAGACAATCATGGAAACATGATCTAAAGTGGATGGACTGTCTTGGATGCAGGCACTGCTGCTTATTTTGATGTACATATAAAGAATAATGAACACAGCTACCGGGTTAAGCCCACATGAGGTTTTGACTGGCCCTGCAATGAGACTCTTTCCTGAAATGTCTCCTTCCAGGTATGAGTAGGAATTGATGATGACCAAGTACTTAATGAAAAGCCATAGTATGTTAAGGACTATCCATTCACAAGTGCAGTGGGGTGCAGCGTCATTATTCCACCAATAAAAGACCAATAAAGGGACAATACTGAGTGATCCACAGTGGCTACAGTCGCTGTTTCCTGCAATTATGAATAACAAATAAAGAGAAAGAACTTTTACTCATGATAGTGGAGTCATTTTTGCCAAAGCTGTGTATTATGTTGATGGAACTATTTATACTTTTCATCTAGGTGGATTCTGTTTATGGTTCACACAGAAAGCTCATACAGGAAGGACATGATGCTTCATACCGCAGTGACTGAGTGAGCTGAAACAAGAAAGGGGAAGACATCCACTCATAGGAAGCTGAGAGCTGAGAGACGGCAACTACACCAATTAGTCCAGCTAATTCAAACAGCCCACCAGTTCCCTTCAGAGCTATAGGAGTGTTATTTGGCCACAAAAACAAGGGTATAAAACTATAAAGTCCCATTAGATCTTGCATGAAATCATCGAGTAACTGATCATGGTGTTTTTATTGATCCTCATGTTCATGTACAGGATCCTATCAGGATAAGGAATAGCCTCTCAGGATAATGAAGCTCTGATCATGACACCCCAACTGCTCCCCGGGCGCTGCGGATTGGGCTGCCCACCGCTCCGGGCAAGTGTGCTTACTGCCCCCTAGTGTGTGTGTGCTCACTAGAGTGTACGTGGTGTTTCACTGCACGGATGTGTTAGACGGGTCAAAAAAGTGTTATTTTTCTTGATTTATCTTTAAAATACATTTTGGATTTGCGTTTGTGTGTATTGACATGTTTTTAGAGTGTTTGGTTTTACTTAAATTTTTTGTGTGGTGTGCTGTGTAATTTTGGGTGTTTTTGATTTCTTTTGGGGCCGTCTGATTATCTCCACCTGAACCTAATAACTGTCTCTTTAATTAGCCTATCAGCGTGGAAAGAGAGCGCGGGTGCTCGGGGACTCTTATTTTAAAAGCGGACTTTTACAGGAGGAGAGAGAGATCCAGGGAAGGAGAACAAAGGACCCAGGGGGAGTAAAGATTGGTGGCACAGGTGTGCTGCGGGAGTGGACAGCGCAGCAGAGGCGGAAGCAACCGGGAGCGTGGCTAGAACGCCAGCAGGATTCGGCGCAGCATTAGCCGGCAGTAGGGGCTTGGTCCGAGTGGCGCGTGAGTGCAGCGGCTGGCAGCAGATTCAGGAGGAATTGCTGGAGCGCGTACATGCGGTGACGTCAGCGGCGGCTCAAAGGGAACGCTGGATAGAAGACCGAGGGTCATCCTATACACCACAGGCGTGTTGCTGCAATTTCTGGGTAGTGGTTTCGATCACTACCCGGAACTGTCCACTAGGCTAATTTAAACCCAAGCTTGAGTGCACAAAGGACATATTACTGGTCAGTCTTTTCTTCTATTTTGTCCTAGAGTGGCGTGGTGAGACTCAAGGGAGCCGTGTCTACATCCCCCTGGTTGTTATGGACTTCTCTCATTGAAACAGTGAACTGGACTTTCTTTTTTTTAGTTCCTGTGCATTCTTGGTTCCCCTTTGTTGTGTTTTTGGTTTATTTAGTATTATTTTTTTGTTTTGCGCTTTTGTTTATTTATTTTTCTGTTTTGCTTCTGTTTCCATTAATCTATCGCAACGACTTAGCTTTTAGTGTATATATTTGCCCAAAGTACAAAATAAAACATTTCTTGTTTGAGTACGCTGTCTCCTGTTGGGATCGCTGGCTCATACTCTGTTCCCTCCCAAACGAATTTACTATTTCTTTACTAGTGTGGGTGAGTCGTGTGGAGTTTGGGTTAGATTGGGCGCTGGTTGTACATTTTTCTCTATCTCAATGGTTCCTAGGAGTAGTAAATGTTAATAGTAGATTTTAAGTGTTCTAGATTGTTTTAAAATACTATTCCCAGGGGCTATGTGATATTTTGGAAGTCCCTGGTTATTTCAGGAATACATACATGGTTTAACACTACCTTATATTTAACTAACCCACGCGACACCCGCTTTTTTTCTGGCGTAGTCGGCAGGATTGGGAGTGAAAGAGTGCCAGTTTTCCCAAAGGATAACAGTAAAAAAAAATTTTTCATACTGATGATGCCAGTGTTTCCAGGTGCCCCTTGGGTACCTAAGTTTAAAGGACCTGATGGTGATTTTATGTACTCTGATTGGAAAGAACAGGTACAAGGTTTGTTAGAGGTACAAGATCTTACAGAACCTAGGAAGGTGCAGATTTTAATGGGTGCTCTATCGGGAGAAGCAAAGCGAGAAGTAAATGTGTTAGAAGCTGGGGATAGAGATACAGCAGTGAAAATTTTCAAACACTTGGATAACTTGTATGCAGCTGAAGTACCACTTCCTGTCCTAAGAACACAATTCTTTAGTTGTAGACAGAGGCCAGGTGAGACTTTTAAAGCTTTTGTGTTACGATTGAGGGAACTTTTCTGCAGACTGCGGAGGCGAAACCCGGAGGGAGCCCTCACTGAAACACAGTTGAAAGACCAGCTGCTGTTGGGGCTAGAAGATGGACCGTTCAGACGGGCTTTGCAGACTTTTGCTCGGAGAATGCCTGCAGGGACCTTCGCAGACCTACACCAAGAAGCCTTACTATTGGAAACCGAATATGGGCCCAATACGTATGATACGTCATGTTCAGTGATCCGTGAGACCAGTGCATCTCATTCTCGTCCACAACAGGCGGATTGGAGGGCGGAGCTGAAACAAGAGTTGCTGCAAGAAATGCGTGGCCAAATGCGCGAGTTGACCCAAGAGGTAATCAAAGAGCTGAAACCTTTGTGGTGTGAACCCAGCCCTAATGTTCCGCCTACTAGGGCTACTACCAGCCGAAACCGGGATCCGACACAACCAAATCAATGGGATGCTGATGGTAAGCCTATTTGTCGTCGTTGCAAGCAACCTGGACATTTTGCTAGGAACTGCAGGGGAACTGCTGTTGTAGGGCCGCATTTAAACTAAATTGCCCTGCTGCAGAGGTCTAAGCAGTGGGGCCCTTGGCTGAGACAGACCATAATAGGACCACAGAGACTTTTATTGGAAATTGCCCTATAGTAGAAATTCTGGTGGAAAATGTAAAATGTACAGGACTTTTAGATACTGGTTCTCAGGTTACTCTGATGCAACACCAAATGCTGAAGAAATATTTCCCTCAGTATCAGATGGGTAGAGCCCCTATTTTAACACTAAAAGCTGCGAATGGACTTGAAATACCCTATGTTGGCTATGCTGTTCTGAACTTCAAAGTCGCTGGAGTTCAGATCCCAGAACGGGGTGTTGTGATCGTTAAAGATGAATGTTCTACTTACCCAATGATTATTGGCATGAATGTCCTGTCTGCATGCTGGAATGATCTCTTCCAGGAACGAGAGCAGCTGAAGTGGAAAAGAACCTCCCCCAGGAATGACAGAAAACTGTGGCAGCAAACACTTGCGATCTGCCAACGGATTGCTGCCCAAGAGCAACGAGATGGCTTTGTGGGTCATGTCTGGTCTGCTAGCCAACGTAGGATCTGTGTTCCCCCAGAAAGTGAAATGATCGTGTGGGGACGTGTCCAGGCGAACATGAGGGGCCAAGAATACTGTGGCCTAGTGGAGCCAGTGCTGGATGGAGGTGCTTTGGCTGTGGCACGGACAGTAGCGAGGGTAAAGTATGGACGAATCCCTGTCCGCCTGTGTAATGTTCACCTGTATCCTATGTTTATAGGAAAGTTTCAGAAGCTGGGCAAGCTGTATGAAGTGCAACAAGCTGATGTCCATGTACAATATGATCTCCAGCTGGACGCTAGTTCAGCAGGCGTGGTGGAAGTGAGTGTAATCGAGACTGTTCCTGTGGGGAAGGGCACCCCCACATTTGAGGTGAGCCAGTTTGCTACCCGTTCGGATCTAACAGATCAGCAGCAGGTTGAATTAGGTCACTTACTCAAAGTGGACTAGTGTGTTTGCTCAGAACGAGGAAGAATTTGGATGCACCGATGCTATCCATCATAGCATACCTACAGGTGGGGCCTTTCCTATTAGAGAGAGGTTCCGACCTCTACCCCCTAAGATGTACCAAGAGATGCGAACATTGCTTGCCGACATGCTAAACAGTGGTGTAATTTCTGAGAGTTCTAGCCCTTGGGCTGCCCCAGTCGTGCTGGTCAGGAAAAAGGATGGAAATTGGCGATTTTGTGTAGATTACAGAAAATTGAATTCTGTCACTCTTAAGGATGCTTTTCCCATGCCCAGGATTGAAGAGACCTTGACTACCTTAACCCAAGCACAGTGGTTTAGCACTCTTGACCTGGCTAGTGGCTATTGGCAGGTGGGTGTACATCCAGATGATCAACCAAAGACTGCATTTGCTACACCATTAGGATTATTCCAGTTCCGTAGGATGCCTTTTGGATTGTGCAACGCGCCAGCTACTTTCCAGAGACTAATGCAGTATTGCCTGAGAGGCCAAGTAGCTGAATTTCTGTTTGTTTATTTAGATGATATAATTGTGTATTCCGCGGACTTCTCTCTGCATTTACAGCACCTGGAACAAGTGTTTGAACGCCTCAGTTGGTATGGATTGAAGCTGAGGCCAGACAAGTGCAACCTGCTCCAGAAGCAAGTTAAGTTCCTGGGACATGTGGTGGATGGGTGCGGTGTACGTCCCGACCCGGAGAAAATTGCTGCTGTCCAAGAGTGGGCTGTTCCTACAACCATCAAGGAGGTGAGGGCATTTTTGGGACTTGCTGGCTATTATAGACGCTTCATTGATGGGTTTGCTAAGCTGGCACGGCCGTTGAATTCACTGTTGGTAGGTATGCCAGTGGACAGAAAGACCTCCCATCGCCAAATCAGTTGGACACCTGCATGCCAAAGCGCATTTGAACAGTTGAAACAGCATCTTACTGAAGCTCCTATCTTGGCTTATGCAAACTTTTCAGAACCTTTTATTGTATACACTGATGCCAGTAATCAAGGATTGGGGGCAGTTTTGTCTCAGATGCAGGGTGGCCGTGAACGTGTCATTGCATATGCGAGTCGGAGCCTTCACCCAAGTGAGAAAAATGATGCCAATTATAGCTCTTTTAAATTGGAATTGTTAGCACTGAAGTGGGCAGTCACTGAGAAATTCCATGATTATCTCACGGGAGCCAAGTTCACCGTCATGACTGATAACAACCCTGTGGCTCATTTGCAGACTGCTAAGCTGGGGGCCACTGAGCAATGGTGGGTAGCCCAATTGGCCAGCTTTGATTTTGAGGTGAAGTACCGGGCGGGTCGTGAAAATGGAAATGCTGACGCACTATCTAGATTCCCTTGTGTCAAGGTTCCCCCAAGTGTGGGGGTGATGGCAGCTGAACTGCAGGAGGCCTCTGGCGAAACAGAGATGCCCGTGGAAGCTGTGGACTGGCAGCATGCCCAGGAGCAGGATGATGGTGTGCGTATCTTGAAATGGTATGTAGAACAAGGAGTTTTCCCCACGGCTGCTGAGAGGAAGGCTCTGCCAAGAGTGTCACAACAGTTGCTCCACCAGAGACAAAAGTTGCAAAGTAAGGATGGACTCTTGTACAGGATTGTTATTGACCCCTTCACTAATGAGCCCTATTCCCAGATTGTCTGCCCAGTACGGTGGTGGAAAGAGGTTTGGTTGCGGTACCATGAGGCTGCTTCGCATAAGGCGGCACTTCTATTGGCCCCAAATGGAGGAAGAGGTGAGAGGGTTCCAGTCCGGGTGTGTCTCTTGTGGTCTGCAGAAAGGTAATATGGAGCTTAAGGCCCCTTTGCACCCATTTCTGTGTCTTTTCCCTTAGAGGTGATAGCGCTAGACTTTCTGTCCTGAAGTAGGCCAACAGATACTTACCAGAATATCTTGGTAGCAATAGACATGTTTACTCGCTATGCATGGGCGATCCCAACAAGAGACCAAACAGCTAAGACTACAGTAAAAGCTTTGTGGTTGCATGTGATCCAGGCATTTGGGTGTCCACTAAGATTTCATTCCGATAGAGGGCCTAATTTCGAGTCTGCACTTTTCCAGCAGCTATGCGAGGCTTATGGTATAACCCGAAGTAGGACCACGTCATATCATCCAGCTGGGAATGGTAGAGTAGAGCGCATGAATCAGACCCTGCTTCATATGTTACGTACACTAGAGGTGCAGAAGCAGGACAAGTGGCCAGAGTTTCTCCCTGAATTGCTTCAAGCTTATAATAATACTGTCCATAGTGCTACTGGTTTTACCCCGTCTTATTTGATGTTTGGTAGGGTAGTTCGTACCCCAGTAGACACAGGCCTGGGTGTAGGACAGGGACAGCCAAGGAAGAGCTTGAGTGGGTGGGTACAGGATCACCACCAGAAATTGACCTGGGCATATTCTGTAGCTAAACGGAGAATGGATGAGGCAGCAAGTCAGTCTAAGCAGCAGTTTGATCGCCGTGCTAAGGCAACCCCTTTACTTCCAGGCCAGAGAGTTTGGGTACGGGACAGGAATAGACAAGGGCGAGGGAAGCTGTGTGGTTGGTGGAGTCCCACTCCTTATGTTATAGTTGAGTCAATTGGAGAGACTGGGGTAGTATATAAGGTGAGGCCGGAACAGGGAGGACCAGAGAAAACACTCCATAGGAATGCCTTAAAACAGCATTTGTCTAAGCCCAGTGGTCCTCAACAGAGCCAGCAGGAGGAAAGGGAAACGGGGGCTGACGGAGGGTTTATTCCTTATAGTGTTTGGACTGCAACCCCGAATGTACCTGATGAGGTTTCGGCCAATGTTCCTGTTCGCCGTTCCACTCGTACTAATTTTGGACAGAGACCGGTACGTTATAGAGAGAATTCTTAATTATAGCAGGGACTGCTTATGTTTTAGCGTGGGGGGGTGTTAGACGGGTCAAAAAAGTGTTATTTTTCTTGATTTATCTTTAAAATGCATTTTGGATTTGTGTTTGTGTGTATTGATATGTTTTTAGAGTGTTTGGTTTTACTTAAATTTTTCGTGTGGTGTGCTGTGTAATTTTGGGTGTTTTTGATTTCTTTTGGGGCCGTCTGATTATCTCCACCTGAACCTAATAACTGTCTCTTTAATTAGCCTATCAGCGTGGAAAGAGAGCGCGGGTGCTCGGCACGACTTTTATAGGAGGAGAGAGAGATCCAGGGAAGGAGAACAAAGGACCCAGGGGGGAGTAAAGATTGGTGGCACAGGTGTGCTGCGGGAGTGGACAGCGCAGCAGAGGCGGAAGCAGCCGGGAGCGTGGCTAGAACGCCAGCAGGATTCGGCGCAGCATTAGCCGGCAGTAGGGGCTTGGTCCGAGTGGCGCGTGAGTGCAGCGGCTGGCAGCAGATTCAGGAGGAATTGCTGGAGCGTGTGCATGCGGTGACGTCAGCGGCGGCTCAAAGGGAACGCTGGATACAAGACCGAGGGTCATCCTATACACCACAGGCGTGTTGCTGCAATTTCTGGGTAGTGGTTTCGATCACTACCCGGAACTGTCCACTAGGCTAATTTAAACCCAAGCTTGAGTGCACAAAGGACATATTACTGGTCAGTCTTTTCTTCTATTTTGTCCTAGAGTGGCGTGGTGAGACTCAAGGGAGCCGTGTCTACATCCCCCTGGTTGTTATGGACTTCTCTCATTGAAACAGTGAACTGGACTTTCTTTTTTTTAGTTCCTGTGCATTCTTGGTTCCCCTTTGTTGTGTTTTTGGTTTATTTAGTATTATTTTTTTGTTTTGCGCTTTTGTTTATTTATTTTTCTGTTTTGCTTCTGTTTCCATTAATCTATCGCAACGACTTAGCTTTTAGTGTATATATTTGCCCAAAGTACAAAATAAAACATTTCTTGTTTGAGTACGCTGTCTCCTGTTGGGATCGCTGGCTCATACTCTGTTCCCTCCCAAACGAATTTACTATTTCTTTACTAGTGTGGGTGAGTCGTGTGGAGTTTGGGTTAGATTGGGCGCTGGTTGTACATTTTTCTCTATCTCAATGGTTCCTAGGAGTAGTAAATGTTAATAGTAGATTTTAAGTGTTCTAGATTGTTTTAAAATACTCTTCCCAGGGGCTATGTGATATTTTGGAAGTCCCTGGTTATTTTAGGAATACATACATGGTTTAACACTACCTTATATTTAACTAACCCACGCGACAGATGGGTTAAATGCGAAGGTGAAATTTCCCTGTTGTGGGACTAATAAGGGTCACTTTGTAGGGGCTACTACTCGCGACTGGAGCGAATCCGCAACGGACAGGCGTTAAGTCACTCAATGGGGTCTAGCCCTTTAAGAGACTCGGGGGGGGGGGGCACTAGTTGGAAGTAGTTCAGTTGTTTTGGAAGCGAGTGAAGTTTCGTTTTTGTCTCGTTAAATTAAAGTTTTCCCTCCGCGGGATTCTCCACTAACTTGAGCCTCCTTACTTCACGACCCGCTTCAACTTAATCTTAATATTAATCATGTCGGTTCGCAATGATTTCTGGGCAAGTTCTGCTGCTTAATTTGACACTGGTGTTCGCTCAGTTCCTCTCCCCTCTGAGGACTCATCTAACCTGCTTCACATCAGTAAATAGCGTAATGGAACAGCTCTTAAGATGGTGCTGGGAATCCCCCCCAATCGGAACTGATGAGCCCCAGTGGAATGAAGTGTTAAAACTGGTCCTGAAATGGGGAAGAAGTCAAAGTTGTTTTATGTATTATTAACATGGCATCTCATCCAGAGATAAACACAAAGGCCGAACCACAGCTGATCTGAGGACAGCTGAGATACAGTCACTGCTGATTGGGTGGTCTCATTACTGTTTTCACATTGAATCTCATAAAGCCCATCATGAACTCCTGTGGGCCTCAGTGTCTTCACACTAGCTACAAACATGTGCTGATAACAAACCAGCTTTGGGCAACTGCAGATAGAAACAGTTGCTAATCAGTGATTAGAGGACTGAGAAAGCGTCCACTGTTAGAAATAAAGGTTCTGTACAGGTACATATTTTTTGTAGAGGTACGAACAACATACATGTACCTTCAAAGGTACACCAGTGGTTTTAAGGTCCGGTTGTGCACCTTTAATAAGTTTTAAGAGTGTGTGTGTGTGTGTGTGTATGTGTGTGTGAGAGAGAGATGATTCATGGCATTTGGAGTCAATACCATATGCAATATCATTTCCGTGGATTATGGTTCAGTTATGTTCCCTGACTAAAGGTACTGAGGTGTACCCCTGAGGGTACCACCCCGGTGACACTGACAGGTTCGTACCTCTATTTCTGAGAGTGTGATGTCGATCGTAATTGTTTCGACTGGCCGTGACACGGGAAGCAGGACTGACACAAAACAAATGGTAGATTTACTTGTAGATAAAAACTTGCAACAGAAGACGTGCATAAGGAGTTAAGTGCTCTTTCTAAGTGTGAAGCTATGGCCTAAACTCCATCCACACTGAGGAGTACGAGCTCTGAACTGCACTTACAACAAAAACTCACATCACATATGTGACATATGGCCACTAAGACACTTATATCAATGCTATTGGCTGCTGAGGGAAACATACAGAACGCATCATGAGATAACATTAATACAGAAGGCAGATGTTTGGCTAGATAACTGCAAAAAATCACTACCACTACAGTCTCTTGTGTTTAATAGATGTTTTACCCCATTTGATTTGATTTGCTTGGTTAGGCTGTGGCCCTGAGTGGCTCTAATGACTACTGGCAGTTACCCAAAAAAACCTTTGGTAATTTTACCAACTAGTTTGGTCCTGTTCACTGGGTTCATGCATCCACAAGCAAAAACAAACACTCACACAAGCTGAAAGGATATTTGTGGTGATTTTTCCTGGTTTTGTTCTTTATATAGTTTTTACTGTGATGAGAATAAAGTACTTTTCGCTGGTCTTAGTAAACCACATGCGTGCCTCAGTCAGAGCACTACAAGCTATTCAGAACAAAGTGAGTGAAATAGAAGTAGCTCTGCAAAACTGTGCTGCACTAAATCTTCTCTTAGCAGAGAGAGCAGGTGTGTCAGGTTGTAGGAGGTGAGTGCTTCTGAATTTATGCTTCCAATGCCTCAAGATCCAAGACACCTCTGACGGTATAAAAGAACTGCAGGAAAACCAGAGTTGAGATCCTTCTGTGTTTGTGGACAACATTACTGTCAGTTGTGACTCAGTGATCGCTCTGAGAGGTGTTGTTATTGATGCGGAAACTATTCAGGCTGTGACTCACTATGAGAGTTTTGTATTCTGATTATAAGATCAGCTATATTTTTATATTAATTCAGTATTTAGCTTTAAACAAACAGCATTAACTTTCTGTCTGGCAACAAAGTATAATCAGCAGAAGGCGTATAACCTGACAAGCTGACAGATCTTTTTAAAGAAACATATAGGGGGCAGATATTTCCTGCATTTCGCCACACAGGAAATCAGACAACGTCTGAGCGTCTGTGGTTTATGGTCATTCATTGAAATGAAGTCATCAACGTCTAGAAATAGAGCTTCTGTCCTGATCTTATAGTTTACGCATGAAGGCTACATGTTCTAGTGTTGTTCTTAAGTATCACGTTACAAAATTCATATTTGATGAAGTTTTGCTCTGTAACCAATCAGAAGCTTTATATTATAATTTCCCCATCAATACAATTATACATCATAGAATCTGTAGCTCTCAGTTTGGAGCTTTAACCATTTATTTTGGACCGAAAAGAGACGAACAGAGTCTAGAACACTCGGTTGGTATACTGATGGATGCTGGATGTCCTAAAAAGTTCCCCTGCAGTTCTATAGGAAACTCAGTGCTGGAGGGACGTCAGCACTCGAGGGGTGTCAGACCTTTTCTGCATCAGGGTTTTTTTTCAACAACCACTTTTACTTCTTCTTCAGACATGATTTCACTGCAGTGAACAGTTTGACTCCAGTGTGGGTTTGAAGCTCCTCTGTCCACTGCTGTCCACTATGGTGGAACCTCTTTTGGTGCTATACACACTCACCGGCCACTTTATTAGGTACAGTTTGTTCAGTTTGTTACCTGTTCAGTTGCTTGTTAACACAAATAACTAATCAGCCAATCACACGGCTGCAACTCAGTACATTTAGGCATGTAGACGTGGTCAAGACAACTTACTGAAGTGCAGACCGAGCATCCGAACGGGGAAGAAAGGTGATTTAAGAGACTTTGAACGTCGCGTGGTTGTTGGTACCAGATGAGCTGGTCTCAGTATTTAAGAAACTGCTGATCTACTGGATTTTCACAAACAACCATCTCTAGGGTTTACAGAGAACGGTCCGGAAAAGAGAAAATATCCAGGGAGCGGTCAGTTGTGTGGACGAAAATGCCTTGTTGATGTGAGAGGTCAGAAAGGTCAGATCATAGAAAGGCAACAGGAACTCAAATAACCAACCAAAATCTCTGAGGAACGTTTCCAACACCTTGTTGAAAGTTTGCCACGAAGAATTAAGGCAGTTCTGAAGTGGCCAGTGAGTGTAGAACCGCTTTTTTCAAAGTTCTTTAACCCCTTAAAGGGCCAGGGACACAGTTCTATAGCCTAAGAATAACTCAGTAAGTTTGCATTGAAGTCCCTGTAGTTACTAATAAGTCTGGGGTTTTAAGGGGTTGAGGAACCTTATATAAGAGGTTCTCCATCATAGAGGAGGAGAATTCATCAGATGTTTCTAACTGATCACTGTGATGTAGCCAAACTCAATCGAAGTGGTTTGGTGTGAAATGGTTCTTTGTAGATAAATTTGCTTGCTCAGATTTCTTTGCAGTGGAGGTGATGGGAACCAGGATTCACCATGTCTAGAACAAAAATACAGCCATTTTATTTACTGTCCAAAACCGCCAGCGAACCTACTGAGTGTTTATATGTGACGTTGATGACGGTAACTTAGTGCTAAATCTGAAAGAAATGTTTTGTTTAGGTGATATTTTGCAGTACAGTGATCTACATGTATCTCTCCACCATTTAAAACACATGATTAAAGCTATTGGAAAACTGTGGCTCAGGCATCAGGCAGAGTTTTCACGTATTATTCTTCTGTGAGGGAGATTTAAAGGATATTAACCTCTTCAGACGTCTGGTTCCCTTCACTACCACTGTGAACACTTCTGACTTGGTAAGTTTTTCAGGAACGGAGCTTTTCACACCAAACTGCTCTGAAT
This sequence comes from Pygocentrus nattereri, assembly GCF_015220715.1. Classification (NCBI taxonomy): domain Eukaryota; kingdom Metazoa; phylum Chordata; class Actinopteri; order Characiformes; family Serrasalmidae; genus Pygocentrus; species Pygocentrus nattereri. The sequence continues at coordinate 26,994,867 of NC_051235.1, forward strand.
GACTTTGTTTACATCTGAACTATTTAATTATGCAGGAATTCTGAAAAAATAATTCCCATTCTATTAAATCACTCTTTAAAACCTTTGGCTTTACTAAAGAACCCTTGAAGAACCTCTTTTTTTAAAGGGTTTTTTTGCCCATCATCATTTGTGATTTCTTCAGTATCCAGAATATTTAATTACAGACTGATGAAGAATGTTTTTTTCTACACACGGTTCCTAGAACAGTATTAAATGAAAAAGATGTAAACAGGAGAAATGAACAGGAAGTTAAACTGCATGATTATTTCTGACTTCTGCTTTTTATCACAGTGAATGAAATGGAGGTGGTGGTGTGGCTGTGTTTCGCTCCTCTGCTCTGGTTTCTTGGTAAATGCCACGGTGAGTACTTATTATCATTTCACTGTCATTCAGGAGGCGGTTATATATAATATTGTTCTATATTACACTTCTGTCATCACATTGTTTACAGTTTGAAATCAGATACAGTGACATTCATTTCCCTTTTGAAGGAAATCTTGTTTTTCTGTCTGTTCAGTGTTTCTCTTCACTTTTACTGTCATTTTAAGATTTCAATTTTCAGTTATTGGCAGTTTGTCTCTTATCATTAATAAAGTGAGCTGGATCAAAACTAATGGCTGAATTAGCAAACTGTTCTGCTCAAACTTACAGCGGTTTGTTTTTCTTTTTCAGGGCAAACTCAGTTCATTTACAAGGATAGTTATGAATCAGAGATTTCCTGTGAAGGAAACAAATGGAAAGTGAGCACAAAGAGTAACAAGATTGACCCGAAGCGCCTGGTACAGTGTGACCGCATCCGGATTGACCTTGATGTTGATGATAACCTGGAATTTTGCAGTAATAAACCTCCACAGTCAAAGTGTGTTTGTATTCTAGTAGTAAAGAGTGGATTTGTTGCCTGTGTTAAATCTCTGGATTCTGGACTCCTTTTTCCATTCAAACCGTCTCCCAACGTCGTCTCTTCCTACATAGTCGCTGCTCCAAACCCACTCAGTGAGTAACTTTCATTCTCTGTATTATTGTTGTTAATTAATGTCTTACTGTCTCTCTAATGTTTCTCAGTAGTCTTGCGTTCTCATCTGCTCTGTTTAGAGTGTCACATGTCCTACATGTGTGCAGTAAGCAGGGTTGTGATGTGACGGAACGCAAGTGTTTGGAGAAAGACGTATCTGTGTTCAGTCCAAGTTACATGTTGTAAAAGCAGCTTTCAGAACACAATTACTTTTTACATTTAAGAGAATATTTTACCCAGAAATTTAAAAAGTATATAATATCTTTCAAATAAACACCATCAGTGCTTCGTAATTAACTACGTTAAAATAAAAAAGACTTGCTCTAAAGAAAAAACCCAAAAGGGCTTCTTTACAGCCACTGAAGTTCCTGCTAAAGCCTGACTAGACTGATAATCACTGTGATGATCAGTCATCAATCTGAGGGATGACTGAACTGAACAGTCAGCTCTGTTCACCAGTGATAAGCTTAGCTTTGGTCTTGTACTGGACTTCCATACATGCCATTACCTGAAAATCACACAGCTACTCACTGCATACTCAAATTTGAGTGTTTGTTATTTGGATGCGGTGGATTGTTGGCTTAAATGATAAATGGGCAGTGGAATTAAGGAGCAACACTAGACCGAAGGAAGTGGTAACACTCTTTTCTCCCTGCAGTAACATCCACACCTGAGGAAACATCTTCACTGACAGTACCTGAAGGTGGATCAGTGAGTTTAAACTGTAGTTTCACCTTCAGACAAGAATATAATGGGGTGCCATTCGTTGTTTACTGGATTAAGACTGTTGGAAAGAGCAGCACCTGTGTGTATTCTTACGATTATTCCAAGCATCGTTCACCTCAGTACGGTCACCACTGCGCTGTGCAAAAAGATCTGCTTAACAGACTCTCAAACCAAACCAAAGGACAGAACAGTCACAACATCAGGATCAGTGAAGTGATGGAGTCAGACAGCGGTCAGTACCTCTGTGCTGTACAAGTGGACCCAATTAATAAAAACACTGCTAAAGGAAACTGGAAGGTGATAAAAAGAGTTACAGTCAGAGTCCACAAAGACAAGAGACCACAGCCAACCAGGACCACCGTGACTCAGACAACTACTGAGGAGACAACAAAGAAAACTACTGAGAAAACAACAAAGAAAGCTACTGAGAACGGTAGTGGTGAGTCTGCATTGAACTGATTATAAGTATGTATCATTGGGGAAAATACAAATGACCTTCACTGTTCATCTTCTTTATCTTATCTCTAACTACTGAGGAGACAAGTGGTGAGTTCCATCTACAGTATAAGTGTGTAAAAGCAGCTCTCTATGATTAATGTATGCATAGTTATTGTATAGAATTTCATAAACTGTTAATTTTCAGTGTAAATTAGTTAATACATCCTCTACTGAACACACTAAAATATGCCGTTTTCCACACATTTTAATGATTCATTTCTATTAGATTTTCCACGTATAACATATTGAAATGAAATAAAGCCTAAAATATAAAGTATGCCATAACTTTCATGTTTAGATGTTTTTCCCCCAACATGTTCAGCAGTAACGGTATTAAAACCTGCAGAGGTTTGTCCCCTGTAGAGGGCGTGTTAATTTATTCACACTTATATCAATAGAACAATGTCATCTGACCAGGGATCGTATATGTGTATATAAATATACTTTATGAACTTTGTTCTTCTAGCTAGCTCGTAAGATACCAACTATCTTTTTGGAAAGAAGAAATTTCTGAAGATCCTGGTTGCTTTGCGCTATATTTGTAATGCGGAGCGAGGAGGCGGACGCACATGCTGAGATAAGCAACTTTTATTTAGGGGAAGTCCAGAGTCGAGGTCATGACAGTCCAGGTTCATATAACCAACACGGAGAGATCGATAGGCAGACGCGACGAAATGCACTCACGAAAAGACAAACCCAAACACTTCCAACAGGACATACAAACAATTCAAACAATCAGTGCATCTAACATCAAACAAAGACCAGCGAAAACAAAGGGCAAACACAGGGCTTAAACAGGACACCGGGAAGACGAGGGACAGGTGAAAACAATCAGAGGCAGAGTCACAAAACAAGGGGGCAGGACTAGGGATACCAAAACAAAGACGCACGTGGACTATCAAAAGGTAAACAAAAAGCACATGGGGGAGTGGGAGGAGCCAAGCATGACAGTATTAATGTTTATTAGTATGTATTTTAATAATAAATTGTGTTTTATGAGCATAAACAAACTCACTGCTGAGATAAACGGTGTTAAATAATGTTCACACATACAAACTCAGTCACACACAGGTTTATATAATATAACTAAGAATATAAACGTCACTTTTATCTGCTTTGTTTTACAGTATTTCTAATCACTGATACTGTGATGGTCGTCTGTTTACAGGTGTTCACCCTCTCATGCCTCTGTTTACTTCATGGCCCATATGTTTGTGTCTTCTGCTTTCTGTTTGGATCGCATTCGCACTCATAAGGAAAAAGGCCAGCACTGCACGAGGTGACCCTCCAGTATGAGTCTATATGACCTCTATCTGACCCTCTAATAAAGAGCTGTATGATTAATGAAGCTAATAATCTGGTTATATGTACTAATAATGTATGTTTCTCTACAGGATCTCAGGCTGTGCCGTTACAAAGGTAGACTGTGACAATAATGTTTAAGTTTAGGTCTTAAATGAACTTGATCACTTTCTTTATTGTCCCTCATTTCTTTTCCTGTCTCTGCTGCAGCCTCCAAAGTGGAGAAGCAGCTCCTGATACTGATGGTGAGATCTTAGACTTCATGAGTTTTCCTTTTTCTTTATAATTTTTAAATCTCTTAAAAAGCTCTCACTGGGTGATGGGTGATGTGTGCAGGTTCTCCGTATGCTGTGGGACGTGGTGAGGATCCATGAGGAATTCTACCAAGAAGATCCAGACCATGAAGAATCCACAACATCTGTTGATCTTCATGCAGCTGCCAGGCTGAATGATGGATCTGGAGCATCAGAGGACACCAAACATATTCATGATGAAGATTATCTGCTGTTTTTAAAGGGGTGAATTGTGACAACAGTGTTCATGTATATTAAATAGTCACACCTTTTGATGAGGAATCATCAAGAAATGTTCAGGAATGTTCACTAATCCGTTTTCTGTAAAGCTGCTTTGTGACAATTCCGGCTGTAAAAAGCGTTATATAAATAAACTTTGACTTGACTTCTTCATTTCATATAAATCTTCATTCTAATGTAGGGAATTAAAATCTATGTGTATCATCACATCGATTTAAAGCTGCTGCATGTGACTCTCTTTCATTGTGCAGCATAAAATCAAATGTTTCCCAGAAGGTTTCACAAATCGATGCTCAGGATTTTGTGGGTTGTCTGTCGTTTGAGGCACCTTCCATGAACCGAGTTCAGTTTATAGCCCATTACCTTTTTAAAAGCAATAAAGTGACTGTCATTGTTTTTATTTGTATGGAAAATAAAGGGATCTGTACTTTAACTTTAAACTTATTATAATTAGTACTAAATAATGTTCAAAAATACATAAAACATCTGTATCTACCTTCAATATGGTGAAATATGCTTTCTCACCTCACTGATATTGAAGTTCTCTATGATAAATATTCATTGACATCTTCCAGTAAAACCATCATTACACTGTTATTTGATTCATTTCCAAACAATTTAATGTTGAAGGAATTTTCCCTTCTAATACATTTAATTTAACAAAAAAATAATTTTAACTTGTATCCCAAATTTTAATGGGCAGCCCTTTTACCTAAACCTGTTTCCTCTCGTAAAACATTAAACATTCCATTTCTTATGATTTTTTCCGGAATTTACATCACCTGTTTGTTTTCTACAGAATGACAATCAGACAATTAAGCATTTTTTTCTGTTTTCTCAAAATTTTCTCTAAAATACAAAAAATTGCAAAACATTTTACTTTGTTTTGTGGATAAAAGCATTTAATTCATTTGTGTAGGCCACACCTCTGTATGTGCCTCGGCCACGCCCTCCCCAAACTCTCCGTTCTGGAGATTCAACAATGGATTCAACAATTTAGTGACTCACAAGTTATGAACTTATGTTGAAAGTTAATCTGAAATTCTTATTGGACAGTTTGCTGTAGGGTGTTTCAAGATTTTGAACTTTTGTTCAAATTACAGACATGAATTTTTCATCTCCCAGAAATCATTAGCTCTTCTTTGAAGGCCTAGAAGGATCTGAGGGTTCTCTTCTGTTATTAGGACTTTACATTTAGTTCCTGATCCATTTCTCTGGTGTCCGTTTTAGAGAAAACACTGCACCACTTTCTCTGAAATGAAACTGAAACCCTGAATATTGACCAATATTGATATCGACCCTGATCCTGTGTTTTGTCTTTAAAAGACACTAAGCTATTTTTAAACTATTAACTAAGCTATTTATTTAGCTATTTATTTAATTAAATAAAGTAATTATTTAATTCTTATAATGATTTTATTAGTTATTATCATTTATAACTCTTTTATTTGAAGCATTTTACTTGAGACGAGCTACTCAAAGTAGGCGATCATGCTAAAACTTCTCAGTCTCTACTACCTACAACATTACATCACCCAGTGTGAGCGAGCGCTGTTTCAGAGTAGACTTGTTCTTAATTGTTTAAAATTTTAAGGGCCCAGGCAGGGGCTGGGCCACCTGCCAGACCAACTCTGGCCACCAGAGGGAGGCACAGAGTCACTCCACCTTGATTACAGATAATCAACTTTCCCTGTTCCTCCCCTACTTAAGGGAAGCCCCCTCACCTCCACACTCAGTCTTGGGTTCAAGAAAAGGTAAATATGGTAATTTGGTAAGCCCCTATTTTTCCGCTGTGTCCCCCTCTCCTCTCCTCTCCTCTCCTCTCCTCTCCTCTCCTCTTCTGTCGACTCCACCAGACCTAATCCCTGGAGCATCCCTCTCTGGCTTCTTTGGTTCATCCGACTGGGCTTGTCTCTAGTAACTTTCTCAACTTTTGAGAAAAAAGAGTAACATCCTGTCACTTCCTGTCTGTGTCTTTCCCTGTTTTTACCTTTGTTTATTTACCACGTGCCTTTGTTTTCTAGTGCCATCTGATTTTGTTGTTGTGTTAGCTCCTCCCCTCTCCTGCCGTGACTTCAGCCTTCACCTTTTCCTTGTTTCCTAGCCCTGCCCTCTCATGAGCGTCGGGTGTTCCTTGTCTTCTATTTAGTATTTATACCCCTGTGTTTCCATTGCTCACTAGCCACTTGTTTGATATTTGACATTGTTGTTGCATGTTCCAGGTTTAGGTTCGTGATCTTTGTGTTCGTGTTTGTGTTCTTGACAGCTTTTGTTTTCACTTGTGGAAGATGTGTAAAGAATAAATTAGACAATCATGGAAACATGATCTAAAGTGGATGGACTGTCTTGGATGCAGGCACTGCTGCTTATTTTGATGTACATATAAAGAATAATGAACACAGCTACCGGGTTAAGCCCACATGAGGTTCTGACTGGCCCTGCAATGAGACTCTTTCCTGAAATGTCTCCTTCCAGGTATGAGTAGGAATTGATGATGATCAAGTACTTAATGAAAAGCCATAGTATGTTAAGGACTATCCATTCACAAGTGCAGTGGGGTGCAGCGTCATTATTCCACCAATAAAAGACCAATAAAGGGACAATACTGAGTGATCCACAGTGGCTACTGTCGCTGTTTCCTGCAATTATGAATAACAAATAAAGAGAAAGAACTTTTACTCATGATAGTGGAGTCATTTTTGCCAAAGCTGTGTATTATGTTGATGGAACTTTTTATACTTTTCATCTAGGTGGATTCTGTTTATGGTTCACACAGAAAGCTCATACAGGAAGGACATGATGCTTCATACCGCAGTGACTGAGTGAGCTGAAACAAGAATAGGGGAAGACATCCACTCATAGGAAGCTGAGAGCTGAGAGACGGCAACTACACCAATTAGTCCAGCTAATTCAAACAGCCCACCAGTTACCTTCAGAGCTATAGGAGTGTTATTTGGCCACAAAAACAAGGGTATAAAACTATAAAGTCCCATTAGATCTTGCATGAAATCATCGAGTAACTGATCATGGTGTTTTTATTGATCCTCATGTTCATGTACAGGATCCTATCAGGATAAGGAATAGCCTCTCAGGATAATGAAGCTCTGATCATGACACCCCAACTGCTCCCCGGGCGCTGCGGATTGGGCTGCCCACCGCTCCGGGCAAGTGTGCTTACTGCCCCCTAGTGTGTGTGTGCTCACTAGAGTGTACGTGGTGTTTCACTGCACGGATGTGTTAGACGGGTCAAAAAAGTGTTATTTTTCTTGATTTATCTTTAAAATACATTTTGGATTTGTGTTTGTGTGTATTGATATGTTTTTAGAGTGTTTGGTTTTACTTAAATTTTTCGTGTGGTGTGCTGTGTAATTTTGGGTGTTTTTGATTTCTTTTGGGGCCGTCTGATTATCTCCACCTGAACCTAATAACTGTCTCTTTAATTAGCCTATCAGCGTGGAAAGAGAGCGCGGGTGCTCGGAGACTCTTATTTTAAAAGCGGACTTTTACAGGAGGAGAGAGAGATCCAGGGAAGGAGAACAAAGGACCCAGGGGGGAGTAAAGATTGGTGGCACAGGTGTGCTGCGGGAGTGGACAGCGCAGCAGAGGCGGAAGCAACCGGGAGCGTGGCTAGAACGCCAGCAGGATTCGGCACAGCATTAGCCGGCAGTAGGGGCTTGGTCCGAGTGGCGCGTGAGTGCAGCGGCTGGCAGCAGATTCAGGAGGAATTGCTGGAGCGCGTGCATGCGGTGACGTCAGCGGCGGCTCAAAGGGAACGCTGGATACAAGACCGAGGGTCATCCTATACACCACAGGCGTGTTGCTGCAATTTCTGGGTAGTGGTTTCGATCACTACCCGGAACTGTCCACTAGGCTAATTTAAATCCAAGCTTGAGTGCACAAAGGACATATTACTGGTCAGTCTTTTCTTCTATTTTGTCCTAGAGTGGCGTGGTGAGACTCAAGGGAGCCGTGTCTACATCCCCCTGGTTGTTATGGACTTCTCTCATTGAAACAGTGAACTGGACTTTCTTTTTTTTAGTTCCTGTGCATTCTTGGTTCCCCTTTGTTGTGTTTTTGGTTTATTTAGTATTATTTTTTTGTTTTGCGCTTTTGTTTATTTATTTTTCTGTTTTGCTTCTGTTTCCATTAATCTATCGCAACGACTTAGCTTTTAGTGTATATATTTGCCCAAAGTACAAAATAAAACATTTCTTGTTTGAGTACGCTGTCTCCTGTTGGGATCGCTGGCTCATACTCTGTTCCCTCCCAAACGAATTTACTATTTCTTTACTAGTGTGGGTGAGTCGTGTGGAGTTTGGGTTAGATTCGGCGCTGGTTGTACATTTTTCTCTATCTCAATGGTTCCTAGGAGTAGTAAATGTTAATAGTAGATTTTAAGTGTTCTAGATTGTTTTAAAATACTCTTCCCAGGGGCTATGTGATATTTTGGAAGTCCCTGGTTATTTTAGGAATACATACATGGTTTAACACTACCTTATATTTAACTAACCCACGCGACACCCGCCTTTTTTCTGGCGTAGTCGGCAGGATTGGGAGTGAAAGAGTGCCAGTTTTCCCAAAGGATAACAGTAAAAAAAAATTTTTCATACTGATGATGCCAGTGTTTCCAGGTGCCCCTTGGGTACCTAAGTTTAAAGGACCTGATGGTGATTTTATGTACTCTGATTGGAAAGAACAGGTACAAGGTTTGTTAGAGGTACAAGATCTTACAGAACCTAGGAAGGTGCAGATTCTAATGGGTGCTCTATCGGGAGAAGCAAAGCGAGAAGTAAATGTGTTAGAAGCTGGGGATAGAGATACAGCAGTGAAAATTTTCAAACACTTGGATAACTTGTATGCAGCTGAAGTACCACTTCCTGTCCTAAGAACACAATTCTTTAGTTGTAGACAGAGGCCAGGTGAGACTTTTAAAGCTTTTGTGTTACGATTGAGGGAACTTTTCTGCAGACTGCGGAGGCGAAACCTGGAGGGAGCCCTCACTGAAACACAGTTGAAAGACCAGCTGCTGTTGGGGCTAGAAGATGGACCGTTCAGACGGGCTTTGCAGACTTTTGCTCGGAGAATGCCTGCAGGGACCTTCGCAGACCTACACCAAGAAGCCTTACTATTGGAAACCGAATATGGGCCCAACAGGTATGATACGTCATGTTCAGTGATCCGTGAGACCAGTGCATCTCATTCTCGTCCACAACAGGCGGATTGGAGGGCGGAGCTGAAACAAGAGTTGCTGCAAGAAATGCGTGGCCAAATGCGCGAGTTGACCCAAGAGGTAATCAAAGAGCTGAAACCTTTGTGGTGTGAACCCAGCCCTAATGTTCCGCCTACTAGGGCTACTACCAGCCGAAACCGGGATCCGACACAACCAAATCAATGGGATGCTGATGGTAAGCCTATTTGTCGTCGTTGCAAGCAACCTGGACATTTTGCTAGGAACTGCAGGGGAACTGCTGTTGTAGGGCCGCATTTAAACTAAATTGCCCTGCTGCAGAGGTCCAAGCAGTGGGGCCCTTGGCTGAGACAGACCATAATAGGACCACAGAGACTTTTATTGGAAATTGCCCTATAGTAGAAATTCTGGTGGAAAATGTAAAATGTACAGGACTTTTAGATACTGGTTCTCAGGTTACTCTGATGCAACACCAAATGCTGAAGAAATATTTCCCTCAGTATCAGATGGGTAGAGCCCCTATTTTAACACTAAAAGCTGCGAATGGACTTGAAATACCCTATGTTGGCTATGCTGTTCTGAACTTCGAAGTCGCTGGAGTTCAGATCCCAGAACGGGGTGTTGTGATCGTTAAAGATGAATGTTCTACTTACCCAATGATTATTGGCATGAATGACCTGTCTGCATGCTGGAATGATCTCTTCCAGGAACGAGAGCAGCTGAAGTGGAAAAGAACCTCCCCCAGGAATGACAGAAAACTGTGGCACCAAACACTTGCGATCTGCCAACGGATTGCTGCCCAAGAGCAACGAGATGGCTTTGTGGGTCATGTCTGGTCTGCTAGCCGACGTAGGATCTGTGTTCCCCCAGAAAGTGAAATGATCGTGTGGGGACGTGTCCAGGCGAACATGAGGGGCCAAGAATACTGTGGCCTAGTGGAGCCAGTGCTGGATGGAGGTGCTTTGGCTGTGGCACGGACAGTAGCGAGGGTAAAGTATGGACGAATCCCTGTCCGCCTGTGTAATGTTCACCCGTATCCTATGTTTATAGGAAAGTTTCAGAAGCTGGGCAAGCTGTATGAAGTGCAACAAGCTGATGTCCATGGACAATATGATCTCCAGCTGGACGCTAGTTCAGCAGGCGTGGTGGAAGTGAGTGTAATCGAGACTGTTCCTGTGGGGAAGGGCACCCCCACATTTGAGGTGAGCCAGTTTGCTACCCGTTCGGATCTAACAGATCAGCAGCAGGTTGAATTAGGTCACTTACTCCAAAAGTGGACTAGTGTGTTTGCTCAGAACGAGGAAGACTTTGGATGCACCGATGCTATCCATCATAGCATACCTACAGATGGGGCCTTTCCTATTAGAGAGAGTTTCCGACCTCTACCCCCTAAGATGTACCAAGAGATGCGAACATTGCTTGCCGACATGCTAAACAGTGGTGTAATTTCTGAGAGTTCTAGCCCTTGGGCTGCCTCAGTCGTGCTGGTCAGGAAAAAGGATGGAAATTGGCGATTTTGTGTAGATTACAGAAAATTGAATTCTGTCACTCTTAAGGATGCTTTTCCCATGCCCAGGATTGAAGAGACCTTGACTACCTTAACCCAAGCACAGTGGTTTAGCACTCTTGACCTGGCTAGTGGCTATTGGCAGGTGGGTGTACATCCAGATGATCAACCAAAGACTGCATTTGCTACACCATTAGGATTATTCCAGTTCCGTAGGATGCCTTTCGGATTATGCAACGCGCCAGCTACTTTCCAGAGACTAATGCAGTATTGCCTGAGAGGCCAAGTAGCTGAATTTCTGTTTGTTTATTTAGATGATATAATTGTGTATTCCGCAGACTTCTCTCTGCATTTACAGCACCTGGAACAAGTGTTTGAACGCCTCAGTCGGTATGGATTGAAGCTGAGGCCAGACAAGTGCAACCTGCTCCAGAAGCAAGTTAAGTTCCTGGGACATGTGGTGGATGGGTGCGGTGTACGTCCCGACCCGGAGAAAATTGCTGCTGTCCAAGAGTGGGCTGTTCCTACAACCATCAAGGAGGTGAGGGCATTTTTGGGACTTGCTGGCTATTATAGACGCTTCATTGATGGGTTTGCTAAGCTGGCATGGCCGTTGAATTCACTGTTGGTAGGTATGCCAGTGGACAGAAAGACCTCCCATCGCCAAATCAGTTGGACACCTGCATGCCAAAGCGCATTTGAACAGTTGAAACAGCATCTTACTGAAGCTCCTATCTTGGCTTATGCAAACTTTTCAGAACCTTTTATTGTATACACTGATGCCAGTAATCAAGGATTGGGGGCAGTTTTGTCTCAGATGCAGGGTGGCCGTGAACGTGTCATTGCATATGCGAGTCGGAGCCTTCACCCAAGTGAGAAAAATGATGCCAATTATAGCTCTTTTAAATTGGAATTGTTAGCACTGAAGTGGGCAGTCACTGAGAATTTCCGTGATTATCTCACGGGAGCCAAGTTCACCGTCATGACTGATAACAACCCTGTGGCTCATTTGCAGACTGCTAAGCTGGGGGCCACTGAGCAACGGTGGGTAGCCCAATTGGCCAGCTTTGATTTTGAGGTGAAGTACCGGGCGGGTCGTGAAAATGGAAATGCTGACGCACTATCTAGATTCCCTTGTGTCAAGGTTCCCCCAAGTGTGGGGGTGATGGCAGCTGAACTGCAGGAGGCCTCTGGCGAAACAGAGATGCCGTGGACTGGCAGCATGCCCAGGAGCAGGATGATGGTGTGCGTATCTTGAAATGGTATGTAGAACAAGGAGTTTTCCCCACGGCTGCTGAGAGGAAGGCTCTGCCAAGAGTGTCACAACAGTTGCTCCACCAGAGACAAAAGTTGCAAAGTAAGGATGGACTCTTGTACAGGATTGTTATTGACCCCTTCACTAATGAGCCCTATTCCCAGATTGTCTGCCCAGTACGGTGGTGGAAAGAGGTTTGGTTGCAGTACCATGAGGCTACAGGACACTCTGGGGTTGAGAAGACCCTGCTTCGCATAAGGCGGCACTTCTATTGGCCCCAAATGGAGGAAGAGGTGAGAGGGTTCCAGTCCGGGTGTGTCTCTTGTGGTCTGCAGAAAGGTAATATGGAGCTTAAGGCCCCTTTGCACCCATTTCTGTGTCTTTTCCTTTAGAGGTGATAGCGCTAGACTTTCTGTCCTTAAGTAGGCCAACAGATACTTACCAGAATATCTTGGTAGCAATAGACATGTTTACTCGCTATGCATGGGCGATCCCAACAAGAGACCAAACAGCTAAGACTATAGTAAAAGCTTTGTGGTTGCATGTGATCCAGGCATTTGGGTGTCCACTAAGATTTCATTCCGATAGAGGGCCTAATTTCGAGTCTGCACTTTTCCAGCAGCTATGCGAGGCTTATGGTATAACCCGAAGTAGGACCACGTCATATCATCCAGCTGGGAATGGTAGAGTAGAGCGCATGAATCAGACCCTGCTTCATATGTTACGTACACTAGAGGTGCAGAAGCAGGACAAGTGGCCAGAGTTTCTCCCTGAATTGCTTCAAGCTTATAATAATACTGTCCATAGTGCTACTGGTTTTACCCCGTCTTATTTGATGTTTGGTAGGGTAGTTCGTACCCCAGTAGACACAGGCCTGGGTGTAGGACAGGGACAGCCAAGGAAGAGCTTGAGTGGGTGGGTACAGGATCACCACCAGAAATTGACCTGGGCATATTCTGTAGCTAAACGGAGAATGGATGAGGCAGCAAGTCAGTCTAAGCAGCAGTTTGATCGCCGTGCTAAGGCAACCCCTTTACTTCCAGGCCAGAGAGTTTGGGTACGGGACAGGAATAGACAAGGGCGAGGGAAGCTGTGTGGTTGGTGGAGTCCCACTCCTTATGTTATAGTTGAGTCAATTGGAGAGACTGGGGTAGTATATAAGGTGAGGCCGGAACAGGGAGGACCAGAGAAAACACTCCATAGGAATGCCTTAAAACAGTGTTTGTCTAAGCCCAGTGGTCCTCAACAGAGCCAGCAGGAGGAAAGGGAAACAGGGGCTGACGGAGGGTTTATTCCTTATAGTGTTTGGACTGCAACCCCGAATGTACCTGATGAGGTTTCGGCCAATGTTCCTGTTCGCCGTTCCACTCGTGCTAATTTTGGACAGAGACCGGTACGTTATAGAGAGAATTCTTAATTATAGCAGGGACTGCTTATGTTTTAGCGTGGGGGGGTGTTAGATGGGTCAAAAAAGTGTTATTTTTCTTGATTTATCTTTAAAATGCATTTTGGATTTGTGTTTGTGTGTATTGATATGTTTTTAGAGTGTTTGGTTTTACTTAAATTTTTCGTGTGGTGTGCTGTGTAATTTTGGGTGTTTTTGATTTCTTTTGGGGCCGTCTGATTATCTCTACCTGAACCTAATAACTGTCTCTTTAATTAGCCTATCAGCGTGGAAAGAGAGCGCGGGTGCTCGGGGACTCTTATTTTAAAAGCGGACTTTTATAGGAGGAGAGAGAGATCCAGGGAAGGAGAACAAAGGACCCAGGGGGGAGTAAAGATTGGTGGCACAGGTGTGCTGCGGGAGTGGACAGCGCAGCAGAGGCGGAAGCAGCCGGGAGCGTGGCTAGAACGGCAGCAGGATTCGGCGCAGCATTAGCCGGCAGTAGGGGCTTGGTCCGAGTGGCGCGTGAGTGCAGCGGCTGGCAGCAGATTCAGGAGGAATTGCTGGAGCGTGTGCATGCGGTGACGTCAGCGGCGGCTCAAAGGGAACGCTGGATAGAAGACCGAGGGTCATCCTATACACCACAGGCGTGTTGCTGCAATTTCTGGGGAGTGGTTTCGATCACTACCCGGAACTGTCCACTAGGCTAATTTAAACCCAAGCTTGAGTGCACAAAGGACATATTACTGGTCAGTCTTTTCTTCTATTTTGTCCTAGAGTGGCGTGGTGAGACTCAAGGGAGCCGTGTCTACATCCCCCTGGTTGTTATGGACTTCTCTCATTGAAACAGTGAACTGGACTTTCTATTTTTTAGTTCCTGTGTATTCTTGGTTCCCCTTTGTTGTGTTTTTGGTTTATTTAGTATTATTTTTTTGTTTTGCGCTTTTGTTTTTATTTTTCTGTTTTGCTTCTGTTTCCATTAATCTATCGCAACGACTTAGCTTTTAGTGTATATATTTGCCCAAAGTACAAAAAACATTTCTTGTTTGAGTACGCTGTCTCCTGTTGGGATCGCTGGCTCATACTCTGTTCCCTCCCAAACGAATTTACTATTTCTTTACTAGTGTGGGTGAGTCGTGTGGAGTTTGGGTTAGATTGGGCGCTGGTTGTACATTTTTCTCTATCTCAATGGTTCCTAGGAGTAGTAAATTTTAATAGTAGATTTTAAGTGTTCTAGATTGTTTTAAAATACTCTTCCCAGGGGCTATGTGATATTTTGGAAGTCCCTGGTTATTTTAGGAATACATACATGGTTTAACACTACCTTATATTTAACTAACCCACGCGACAGATGGGTTAATTGCGAAGGTGAAATTTCCCTGTTGTGGGACTAATAAGGGTCACTTTGTAGGGGCTACTACTCGCGACTGGAGCGAATCCGCAACGGACAGGCGTTAAGTCACTCAACGGGGTCTAGCCCTTTAAGAGACTCGAGGGGGGGGCACTAGTTGGTAGTAGTTCAGTTGTTGTTGTTTTGAAAGCGAGTGAAGTTTCGTTTTTGTCTCGTTAAATTAAAGTTTTCCCTCCGCGGGATTCTCCACTAACTTGAGCCTCCTTACTTCACGACCCGCTTCAGTGGTGACCCCGACGCCTCTTCGGACGTCTCCGAAGCTCTTCCGACATGACAACACACGCAGTGGCTCTTAAGCTGCCGGAGTTTTGGGAGCAGCACGCCGCCATTTGGTTCGCGCAAGCTGAGGCTCAGTTCGCCATCCGGAGAATCACGGAGGACGAGACGAAGTTCTATAACGTCGTCGCTTCCCTGACCAGCAGCACTGCCTCCAGAGTACTGAGTTTCCTCCAGGCTCCCCCCGAAGGCGATAAGTATGCAGCGTTAAAGTCACTTCTCCTTCAGACGTTTGAGTTGTCCGAGTCAGAGCGTGCACGCAGGCTTCTCTCGCTACCCAGTTTAGGCGACTCAAAACCGTCCGAACTCATGGACCACATGTTGTCTCTGCTGGGCGACCACCCGCCATGTTTTCTATTCAGAGAACCTTTCTTGCAGCAGCTGCCTGGCGACGTTCGTGCGGCTTTAGCAGGCTCAACTCTTAAAGACTTTCATGCTTTGGCTAGAGAGGCCGACAAGATCCTCTCCGCCAAACAGGGTCTTGCGGCCACGCGGGCATACGCGTCTTCATCCCCCTCTGACGCCCCGGTATGTGCAGCCATGCCCCAACACCCTCCAGCCTTCTGCTTCTATCATGCACGTTTTGGGGCCAAGGCTAAAAAATGTCGTCCTCCCTGCAGTTTTGGGAAGCCGGGAAACGCATTCCAGCAGCCTGCTCTTCCTCACAGACACAGTGTCAGGGCGCCGTTTCCTTTGCAACACAGGCGCTCAGTTGAGCGTTCTGCCTGCCTCTGGGTTGGACATGAAGTCAGGCCGTGCTGGCCCCGCCCTCGAGGCCGCCAATGGTACCTCCATCCCCACGTATGGGCTGAGGTCAATTCCACTGTGCTTTGGCGGGCAGCGATTTACATGGCCTTTTGTGCTGGCAAAGGTTTCCACCCCCCTTCTGGGTGCCGATTTCCTGTGTGCCAACAGCCTGCTGGTTGATGTTAAAAACAGACGCCTTGTCAACCCGGAGACGTTCAGCTCCTTACCATGCTCACTCAGCCGTTTCGGCTCCTCCAAGCTGACGGGTGCGTTTTTTGTCTCAGACGACTTCTCGCGCCTCCTCGCGGAGTTTCCGGGCCTGACGGACCCCACGTTCTCCTCAGATGGCAGCAAGCATGGAGTCAAACATCACATTGCCACTTCGGGTCCGCCAGTCCACGCTCGTGCTAGGCGCCTGGATCCCGCCAAGCTCACGGTCGCAAAGGCTGAGTTTGACACATTGGAACGCCTAGGCATCGTGCAAAGGTCCGACAGCCCCTGGGCTTCTCCACTGCACATTGTCCGGAAGCCGGGCGGAGGCTGGCACCCATGTGGTGATTACCGCCGACTCAATGATGCCACCACTCCGGATCGCTATCCCATTCCTCATGTGCAGGATTTTTCTGCCTGTCTGGCTGGGAAAGTCATCTTTTCCAAGGTGGACCTAGTTCGTGGCTACCATCAAGTCCCCGTGCATCCCGCTGACATCCCGAAGATGGCGGTGATCACTCCATTTGGCCTGTTTGAGTTCCTCCGCATGCCATTTGGCCTCAAGAATGCCGCCCAGACGTTCCAGCGCCTCATGGACAGTGTCCTGCGTGACCTGCCGTTCCTCTTTGTTTATCTGGATGACATTCTAGTTGCCAGCACCTCCAGGTCGGAACACCTGCACCACCTCAGGCTCCTATTTGAGCGCCTCAATCAGCACGGTTTGATCATCAACCCGTCGAAGTGCCAGTTCGGGCTTCAGGTCATCGATTTCCTCGGTCATCGCGTCACCAGTGCCGGTGCCGTTCCACTCCCTACTAAAGTGGAAGCTATTCAGTGTTTCACCCGCCCTCTGACATTTAGAACTCTGCAGGAGTTTCTAGGCATGGTGAACTTCTATCACCATTTCATCCCACGCGCAGCCAGTCTCATGCACCCTCTGTATGAAGCCCTCAAAGGCAAAGCGGCCAAACACGCAGTAGACTGGACTAACAAGCGGCTCCTGGCTTTCAATGCGGCCAAACGTGTGCTGGCGGATGCGACTATGTTGGCGCACCCCTCACCTGATGCACCCATTGCTATCACCACGGACGCATCTGACTATGCGGTTGGCGCGGTGCATGAACAGTGGGTCGATGGTGCTTGGCAACCCCTGGCGTTCTTTAGTTGCCTGCTCCTCCCCGCTGAGCGTAAATACAGCACATTTGACCGTGAGCTGCTCGCCCTGTACTTGGCCGTGCGCCACTTTCGCTTTCTCTTGGAGGGCCGTCCATTTGTTGCATTCGTGGATCACAAACCCTTGGCATTTGCCATGGCGAAGTCCTCCGAACCGTGGTCTTCCCGTCAGCAACGTCAGCTGGCCTTCATCTCGGAGTTCACCATGGACGTTCAGCATGTTGCAGGAAAAGACAACCCTGTGGCCAACTGTCTCTCCCACGCGGCACTTGATGCTGTACACCTCGGCATCGACTACTCCCGAATAGCAGCGGACCAGGTGTCGGACCCAGAGTTCCAAGCCTACAGGTCTGCGGTCACTGGATTGCGGTTGGCGGATGTTCCCTTCAGTGATACTGGTGTGACGCTCCTCTGTGACGTATCCATGGGTCACCCCAGGCCTATTGTTCCCACCTGCTGGCGCAGACCGGTTTTTGACACCATACACGGCCTCTCTCACCCCGGCAGGAGGGCATCGCAAAGGCTGGTGGCAGACAAATTCATCTGGCACGGCCTTAAAAAGGACATTCGCAACTGGAGTTCTGCTTGTGTGGACTGTCAACGCGCCAAAGTGCATCAGCATGTTAAGGCCCCGCTGGCGTTGTTCCCTGTGCCTGAGCGGCGTTTCGACCACGTACATGTGGATCTGGTGAGTCCGCTGCCACCGTCCCGGGGTTTCACCCACCTCCTCACGATCGTCGACAGGACCACGAGGTGGCCAGAAGCCGTGCCGCTTTCTTCCACGACGTCCTCGGAGGTGGCCAGAGCATTCATTGACACGTGGGTCTCGCGGTTTGGCGTTCCATCAGACATTTCCTCTGATCGTGGCCCTCAGTTCACTTCATCCCTCTGGACCAGCATGGCCGCGGGTCTCGGGGTGCATCTTCACCGTACTACTGCCTACCATCCCCAGGCCAACGGGCTGTGTGAGCGTTTCCACCGCTCTATGAAGGCCGCACTCCGGGCCAGTCTTCAGGATGACGGTTGGGCCGGTAGGCTTCCCTGGGTCATGCTGGGCCTCTGTTCGGCCCCCAAGGATGACCTCCAAGCCTCTTCGGCTGAACTTGTTTATGGCCAGGTGCTACGGGTTCCCGGGGATTTCCTCCCAAGTTCTACTGCCCCGTGGTCCGCCAGCCACCAGCGACAGGCCCTTCGTGAGCTCTCCAGCGCTTTTGCACCGGTGCCCACCTCCCAACATGGCCTGCCGGAGTCACGCTTTCCGCCTTCTTTGCGAGCGGCGGAGTTTGTGTTCATCCGGCACGACGCGCACCGGAGCCCCCTCCGTCCAGTCTACGATGGTCCTTTCCGAGTGTTGAATCCTGGGGATAAGTACTTCAAGGTTGAGGTTGGCGGCGTTCCTGTGAGCGTTTCGGTAGACCGCCTGAAGCCGGCCCACCTGGCAGCACTGTGGAGACTGGGCGGCCCGCGAAGCGTGGAGGTCCCTCAGGCACTGTCCCGGCACGCCCCATGGAGCGGCCGGCCTTTTCTCCTTCCCCGGCTCCGGGTGTGACGAGCCGTTCCGGACGTCTGGTTCGGCCCCCTCGCCGGTTGGACATGTCCGTTTTCACGGATTCTGGGGGGACGTGTGTAGGGGCTACTACTCGCGACTGGAGCGAATCCGCAACTGACAGGCGTTAAGTCACTCAACAGGGTCTAGCCCTTTAAGAGACTCGAGGGGGGGGCACTAGTTGGTAGTAGTTCAGTTGTTGTTTTGGAAGCAAGTGAAGTTTCGTTTTTGTCTCGTTAAATTAAAGTTTTCCCTCCGCGGGATTCTCCACTAACTTGAGCCTCCTTACTTCACGACCCGCTTCAACTTAATCTTAATATTAATCATGTCGGTTCGCAATGATTTCTGGGTAAGTTCTGCTGCTTAATTTGACACTGGTGTTCGCTCAGTTCCTCTCCCCTCTGAGGACTCATCTAACCTGCTTCACATCAGTAAATAGCATAATGGAACAGCTCTTAAGATGGTGCTGGGAATCCCCCCCAATCGGAACTGATGAGCCCCAGTGGAATGAAGTGTTAAAACTGGTCCTGAAATGGGGAAGAAGTCAAAGTTGTTCTATGTATTATTAACATGGCATCTCATCCAGAGATAAATAGAATGGACGGTTCACTCTATGGCCGAACCACAGCTGATCTGAGGACAGCTGAGATACAGTCACTGCTGATTGGGTGGTCTCATTACAGTTTTCACATTGAATCTCATAAAGCCCATCATGAACTCCTGTGGGCCTCAGTGTCTTCACACTAGCTACAAACATGTGCTGATAACAAACCAGCTTTGGGCAACTGCAGCTAGAAACAGTTGCTAATCAGTGATTAGAGGACTGAGAAAGCGTCCACTGTTAGAAATAAAGGTTCTGTGCAGGTACATATTTTTTGTAGAGGTACGAACAACATACATGTACCTTCAAAGGTACACCAGTGGTTTTAAGGTCCGGTTGTGCACCTTTAATAAGTTTTAAGAGTGTGTGTGTGTGAGAGAGAGAGATGATTCATGGCATTTGGAGTCAATACAATATGAAATATCATTGCCGTGGATTATGGTTCAGTTATGTTCCCTGACTAAAGGTACTGAGGTGTACCCCTGAGGGTACCACCCCAGTGACACTGACAGGTTCGTACCTCTATTTCTGAGAGTGTGATGTCGATTGTAATTGTTTCGACTGGCCGTAACACGGGAAGCAGGACTGACACAAAACAAATGGTAGATTTACTTGTAGATAAAAACTTGCAACAGAAGACGTGCATAAGGAGTTAAGTGCTCTTTCTAAGTGTGAAGCTATGGCCTAAACTCCATCCACACTGAGGAGTACGAGCTCTGAACTGCACTTACAACAAAAACTCACATCACATATGTGACATATGGCCACTAAGACACTCATATCAATGCTATTGGCTGCTGAGTGAAACATACAGAACGCATCATGAGATAACATTAATACAGAAGGCAGATGTTTGGCTAGATAACTGCAAAAAATCACTACCACTACAGTCTCTTGTGTTTAATAGATGTTTTACCCCATTTGATTTGATTTGCTTGGTTAGGCTGTGGCCCTGAGTGGCTCTAATGACTACTGGCAGTTGCCCAAAAAAACCTTTGGTAATTTTACCAACTAGTTTGGTCCTGTTCACTGGGTTCATGCATCCACAAGCAAAAACAAACACTCACACAAGCTGAAAGGATATTTGTGGTGATTTTTCCTGGTTTTGTTCTTTATATAGTTTTTACAGTGGTGAGAATAAAGTACTTTTCGCTGGTCTTAGTAAACCACATGCGTGCCTCACTCAGAGCACTACAAGCTATTCAGAACAAAGTGAGTGAAATAGAAGTAGCTCTGCAAAACTGTGCTCCACTAAATCTTCTCTTAGCAGAGAGAGCAGGTGTGTCAGGTTGTAGGAGGTGAGTGCTTCTGAATTTATGCTTCCAATGCCTCAAGATCCAAGACACCTCTGACGGTATAAAAGAACTGCAGGAAAACCAGAGTTGAGATCCTTCTGTGTTTGTGGACAACATTACTGTCAGTTGTGGCTCAGTGATCGCTCTGGTGTTGTTATTGATGCGGAAACTATTCAGGCTGTGACTCCCTATATGACTGGTCCAAGCAGCGAGAACGTGGCCCTCGGTTATGATCCTCATTCACATCACAAAACTGACTGGCCATTTGAGCACCACCCAGACCTCTCAGTGGAAGATGACTCCAGTGATTAAGCAGTCTTGGCCCACACACTTATCTTCATATGATGGTGTTGACACTGATAGTGTCAAAGAAGGGAAATTGGGAGGATATGAGAGTTTTGTATTCTGATTATAAGATTAGCTATATTTTTATATTAATTCAGTCTTTAGCTTTAAACAAACAGCATTAACTTTCTGTCTGGCAACAAAGTATAATCAGCAGAAGGCGTATAACCTGACAAGCTGACAGATCCTTTTAAAGAAACATATAGGGGGCAGATATTTCCTGCGTTTCGCCACACAGGAAATCAGACAACGTCTGAGCGTCTGTGGTTTATGGTCATTCATTGAAATGAAGTCATCAACGTCTAGAAATAGAGCTTCTGTCCTGATCTTATAGTTTATGCATGAAGGCTATGTGTTCTAGTGTTGTTCTTAAGTATCACATTTCAAAATTCATATTTGATGAAGTTTTGCTCTGTAACCAATCAGAAGCTTTATATTGTTTGCCTTTATAATCCATTGTCACATGATGGAGTAAAGGAAGGTTTTTCATGAACTGAACTACATAAACAATTGAGTAATTTCCCCATCAATACAATTATACATCATAGAATCTGTAGCTCTCAGTTTGGAGCTTTAACCATTTATTTTGGACTGAAAAGAGACGAACAGAGTCTAGAACACTCGGTTGGTATACTGATGGATGCTGGATGTCCTAAAAAGTTCCCCTGCAGTTCTACAGGAAACTCAGCACTCGAGCACTCGACTCAGCACGTCAGCACTCGAGGGGTGTCAGACCTTTTCTGCATCAGGGTTTTTTTCAACAATCACTTTTACTTCTTCTTCAGACATGATTTCACTGCAGTGAACAGTTTGACTCCAGTGTGGGTTTGAAGCTCCTCTGTCCACTGCTGTCCACCACACCACCGTCATTAGGTGAGCAGAATCCTCTGTTTATTCTGTGTTATAAGAAACGTGTTGGCACATATTTACAGAAATACATCACTTGCTATTAAATCTTACTGTGAAGTAGTTTTTCGTAATTATCTGCACTTTTAGCAACAAGGGTTCTGACTTTGAGTCATAACTATGGTGGAACCTCTTTTGGTGCTATACACACTCACCGGCCACTTTATTAGGTTCAGTTTGTTCAGGTTGTTACCTGTGCAGTTGCTTGTTAACACAAATAACTAATCAGCCAATCACACGGCTGCAACTCAGTCCATTTAGGCATGTAGAGGTGGTCAAGATAACTTACTGAAGTGCAGACCGAGCATCAGAACGGGGAAGAAAGGGGATTTAAGAGACTTTGAACGTGGCGTGGTTGTTGGTGCCAGACGGGCTGGTCTGAGTATTTCAGAAACTGCTGATCTACTGGGATTTTCACAAACAACCATCTCTAGGGTTTACAGAGAACGGTCCGGAAAAGAGAAAATATCCAGGGAGCGGTCAGTTGTGTGGACGAAAATGCCTTGTTGATGTGAGAGGTCAGAAAGGTCAGATCATAGAAAGGCAACAGCAACTCAAATAACCAACCAAAATCTCTGAGGAACGTTTCCAACACCTTGTTGAAAGTCTGCCATGAAGAATTAAGGCAGTTCTGAAGCAATGTACCTAATAAAGTGGCCAGTGAGTGTAGAACCGCTTTTTCCAAAGTTCTTTAACCCCTTAAAGGGCCACGGACACAGTTCTATAGCCTAAGAATAACTCAGTCAGTTTGCATTGAAGTCCCTGTAGTTACTAATAAGTCTGGGGTTTTAAGGGGTTGAAGAACCTTCTATAAGAGGTTCTCCATCATAGAGGAGGACAATTCATCAGATGTTTCTTACTGATCACTGTGATGTAGCCAAACTCAATCGAAGTGGTTTGGTGTGAAATGGTTCTTTGTAGATAAATTTGCTTGCTCAGATTTCTTTGCAGTGGAGGTGATGGGAACCAGGATTCACCATGTCTAGAACACAAATACAGCCATTTTATTTACTGTCCAAAACCGCCAGCGAACCTACTGAGTGTTTATATGTGACGTTGATGACGGTAACTTAGTGCTAAATCTGAAAGAAATGTTTTGTTTAGGTGATATTTTGCAGTACAGTGATCTACATGTATCTCTCCACCATTTAAAACATATGATTAAAGCTATTGGAAAACTGTGGCTCAGGCATCAGGCAGCGTTTTCACGTATTATTCTTCTGTGAGGAAGCTTTAAAGGATATTAACCTCTTCAGACGTCTGGTTCCCTTCACTACCACTGTGAACACTTCTGACTTGGTAAGTTTTTCACACCAAACTGCTCTGAATGACTTTGTTTACATCTGAACTATTTAATTATGCAGGAATTCTGAAAAAAGAATTCCCATTCTATTAAATCTCTCTTTAAAACCTTTGGCTTTACTAAAGAACCCTTGAAGAACCCCTTTTTTTAAAGGGTTTTTTTTGCCCATCATCATTTGTGATTTCTTCAGTATCCAGAATATTTAATTACAGACTGATGAAGAATGTTTTTTTCTACACTCGGTTCCTTGAACAGTATTAAACGAAAAAGATGTAAACAGGAGAAATGAATAGAAGTTAAACTGCATGATTAAATCACTTCTGCTTTTTATCACAGTGAATGAAATGGAGGTGGTGGTGTGGCTGTGTTTCGCTCCTCTGCTCTGGTTTCTTGGTAAATGCCACGGTGAGTACTTATTATCATTTCACTGTCATTCAGGAGGCGGTTATATATAATATTGTTCTATATTACACTTCTGTCATCACATTGTTTACAGTTTGAAATCAGATACAGTGACATTCATTTCCATTTTGAAGGAAATCTCGTTTTTCTGTCTGTTCAGTGTTTCTCTTCACTTTTACTGTCATTTTAAGATTTCAATTTTCAGTTATTGGCAGTTTGTCTATTATCATTAATAAAGTGAGCTGGATCAAAACTAATGGCTGAATTAGCAAACTGTTCTGCTCAAACTTACAGCGGTTTGTTTTTCTTTTTCAGGGCAAACTCAGTTCATTTACATGGATAGTTATAAATCAGGGTTGATTTCCTGTGAAGGAAACAAATGGAACGTGACCACAAAGTCTATCAAGATTGACCCGAAGCGTCTGGTACAGTGTGACCGCATCAAGATTGAGCTTGATGATGATGATGAACTGGAATTTTGCAAAAATAAACCTCCACAGTCAAAGTGTGTTTGTACTCTAGAAGTAAAGAGTGGATTTGTTGCCTGTGTTAAATCTCTGGATTCTGGAGTCCTTTTTCCATTCAAACCGTCTCCCAACGTCGTCTCTTCCTACATAGTCGCTGCTCCAAACCCACTCAGTGAGTAACTTTCATTCTCTGCATTATTGTTGTTAATTAATGTCTTACTGTCTCTCTAATGTTTCTCAGTAGTCTTGCGTTCTCATCTGCTCTGTTTAGTGTGTCACATGTCCTACATGTGTGCAGTAAGCAGGGTTGGGATGTGACGGAACGCAAGTGTTTGGAGAAAGACGTATCTGTGTTCAGTCCAAGTTACAATTTGTAAAAGCCGCTTTCAGAACACAATTACTTTTTACATTTAAGAGAATATTTTACCCAGAAATTTAAAAAGTATATAATATCTTTCAAATACACACCACCAGTGCTTCGTAATTAACTACGTTAAAATAAAAAAGACTTGCTCTAAAGAAGAACCCACGTTTACATGCAACCTAATAATCCATTAATAATCCGACTAATAGCTAAATCAGAATAGAATATGTCCATGTAAACACCTCAATCGGAATAGTCTAGTCTAGTCTGATTGAGGCCATTCAGAATACAGTTTCTACCCGATTGAACGAGGTGGGTAATTCTGGAAATAATCAGTTAAATAGAAGAATAATAGCCATGTAAACACCTGAATCCGATTACATTTCAATCAGAAATAAGTAAGTAAATGTAAATATGTTCTGCACAGGTGCGTTTGTGTGGCAGAGGTAATCCGCTTTAACTGTACATATCGATTTGAAGAACTTACAAAATGTCACTTTCATTTTAATCAACAACACAATAAATTGCTGTTTTACAGAATAGAAACTCCCCAGCTGTTCTTCTAAAGTACAGTGACTCGTACATAGTAATACAGAAGTTTAGTGTATTTGAGAAGCAACGTTTTTCTGAATCTAACATTATTTTAAAGCAATTAAAAACACAAGCACTGCTCACTGCTGCTCATCTCACTCTGACCGGACCTCATGTGTTGTTGCAGGGAGCATGTAAATGAATCAGACTGTTGAAAAGGGTGAGCAGATAAACACCTCAGTCTGAATCTGTGATCAGAATGTATTCAATCGGATTGACAAAAATCTTTGCATGTAAACATAATAATCAGTTATTAATCTGAGTGATGTTTGAACTGAACTGTCAGCTCTGTTCACGAGTGATAAGCTTAGCTTTGGTCTGGTATTAGACCTGTGCATGTGTTTCCTGGCAAGTTCCATACATGCCTTTACCTGAAAATCACACAGTTTCTCACTTCATACTCATATTTGTGAGATTTTGTTATTGGGATGTATTGAATTGTTTGTTTTGAACCCACATGTCAAACACAAGGCCTGTGGCCTGTTTCACCCTGAGCTGCACTACAGTCCCCAGCATGCACTGCAACATAATGTGTGCTCTAAATCCCTCCAATAGCAATCTATAGGCCAGTGTTTACACAAAAAGACGCCAGGTGTCTAGTTCTTACAAATAGGCAGGGTTTAAAAACCTACCTCCTGGGGACATTTAAAGAGGTTTAACAGTTATTATTAACTGATATTCTGTCCTATTGTTTTATATAAGACAATTTATTTTGATTTCAAATTATTTTTGAATAGTTTAAGTATTCAGCTCCTGCTTTGCTCAGCTGGCCCACAGATTTGCTGAGATCTTTTTACACGGCCCTTTTAGTGGTGGTTCAGTTTGACACCCCTGGTTTATATGATGAAAGTGCAGTGGGATTATGGGAGACGCAGTGGACTGAAGCAGAGGATAAGAGTCAATATAATATTGAGAATTTTGTATTCATTTGGTGCTTCATCTGAATAATTATATTTTTCATTAAACACATTAACAGAAGACTGAAACAAAACTGCTCATCAGTAACAGCGAGAAACACCTTGAATCAAATACAAATTACAGCAGATTTTTTCCCCACGTGCTTTATTAATATGCATTATAAGCGTTTTCTGGATACGTTATTTTCTGTGTACTGTAATAGAGAACATTACTGAGCACATTTAGGACAGTGTAGTTATTATTCTGCTTTTAGCATTTGTTGCTGAACTCTGGCACTAACCAGGACAAAGTAATACACTCTACTCTTTTCTCCCTGCAATAACATCCACACCTGAGGAAACATCTTCACTGCCAGTACCTGAAGGTGGATCAGTGAGTTTAAACTGTAGTTTCAACTTCACACAAAAATATAATGGGGTGCCTTTTGTTGTTTACTGGATTAAGACTGTTGGAAAGAGCAGCACCTGTGTGTATTCTTATGATTATTCCAAGCATCGTTCACCTCAGTACGGTCACCACTGCGCTGTGCAAAAAGATCTGCTTAACAGACTCTCAAACCCAACCAAAGGACAGAACAGTCACAACATCAGGATCAGCAAAGTGATGGAGTCAGACAGCGGTCAGTACCTCTGTGCTGTACAAGTGGACCCAATTAATAAAAACACTGCTAAAGGAAACTGGAAGGTGATAAAAAGAGTTACAGTCAGTGTCCACAAAGACAAGAGACCACAGCCAACCAGGACCATCGTGACTCAGACAACTACTGAGAAAACAACAAAGAAAACTACTGAGAAAACCACAAAGAAAACTACTGAGAAA
This sequence comes from Pygocentrus nattereri, assembly GCF_015220715.1. Taxonomy (NCBI): domain Eukaryota; kingdom Metazoa; phylum Chordata; class Actinopteri; order Characiformes; family Serrasalmidae; genus Pygocentrus; species Pygocentrus nattereri. Next base: position 27,021,667 of record NC_051235.1, read on the forward strand.
GTTAGTGGTGAGTCTGCATTGAACTGATTATAAGTATGTATCATTGGGGAAAATATAAATGACCCTCACTGTTAATCTACATGATCTTATTTCTAACTGCTGATGTTTTCACTGTTGTCTCTACGCAGATGATGATCGTCTTAAGCCCTTATATGTTGCACTTCCCATAATACTGTGTCTTCTGCTGATTGTCTTGGTCATGTTTATAAGAAAGAAGTGCATCACATCACAAGGTAACCACACTGTGAAGAAACAGCTCAAAGACAGAGTTTCTATCTGAACATTTACTAATAGACATTTGACATTGTCCTCATTTAATATACTATATATTTCCATTCATACAGGACGTCAGACTGGTCAACAAAGGTGAGCTATCACAGTCATATTCATCTTCATTTTACACACACATGATTTCCACATCTGCATCAACTGTTACTCATTTCTGTTACATCATGTTTTCCTCTGATTGCTGCAGAGAAGAAGCTCCTGACATGGACTGTAAGTGTGTCAGTGTTTCAGTTGCGTCATCTTCCTCTGCTTTTCCGTGTTCAGTCGTCTCTGTAATGCTTACTGTATAATCTTCACTCATGCTACGTGCAGGTTCTCCATATGCTGTTGGAAACGGTGAGGAGGGGAGTTTCTTTGGATCTAAGACGGCTGATCCAGGCCGTGAAGAATTCACACCGTCTATTGACCCTTATTTAATCGTTAGACTGAATAGCTTTTATGAATCTGGAGCCTCAGGCAACTCCCCCAGGTCAAATTAGATTTGATTGATTTTCTAAGTTAACACATCGTCTGTAGGACATGCTTTATTTTTTTTTCATATTTTAGTGCAGAATTTCTATGTTCCTTGCTGCATTTAACATTTCAAAGGAAAAAAAACATAAACAAAAAACATTTTTTATTTCATCCCAAAGTGTTAAATTCAAGAAACAAATGGTAATCATGCAAGAAAATGTGCAGAAGTGTGTTCTCTGTAGAGGATGTGTTCACTTATACTCCCTTAGAAAATCAAAAAACACATGTAATGTGACCAGGGTGCCCAAAATACACACATATATTATTTAAATATACACATATATTTCACTGCTTTTTTCTAATTGCATTCATGTCCCTGTGCTAATATTCATTCATTCATGTTCTAAGCCTCTTCTCCCTCAGGGGGGTGCTGGAGCCTATCCCAGCAGTCACTGGGCGAAAGGCCTGTGCTAATATATAAAATAAATATCATATTACTTTATTTTTCAATAATGAGTTTGTATGATTTTGAATCTTGTGACAGGCACTTAATATATTATTTAATATATTATTTGGATGTTGTGTCTTTCAATAAAGATTTCAACTTGAAGCCGGTGTCTGAATATTACTGGAGGAGCCTGTGACCTGAATCAGTCACCAGCACAGGCATTTCATGTCTGCTATCTGTAATACTGAATCGTTGTTTTGTTCAGTCCTGTTCACCGGTGTAACTCCTATGTGAAACGGCAGAGGTGATGGAGAAAGTATGAAGGCTAGTTGGGTGGGTGTATTTGTTTGAGTGGGGGCGGGAGCAAAGTGCTGAAGGTGTCAAAATAGGGCTCCTCAAAGCTGAGCCACAGGAACCAGAGAGGTATCCTCTGCCCCCTCAAGCAACAACAAACATATTTTTATTCTGTATATAACTTCCTTAATTCGTATTTACCTGTAAATTAATATTTTAGTTACCAAAAGAAATGATTACGTTGTAACATAAAGTTTCAAATTCTCGATTTGAAACCTACCTACATATCTTGATTTATTTTTTTATGTTGTTTGGTTCTTTTGGCCCTCGGCTCATCACAAACTATTGCACCCCTGATTTAAAGCGTGATAGCATGCAGGCCTTAAAATTTGAAACATTGAAAAGTTGAAAAGAAACATTTGTTTTGGCCCCTAATTATCTGTTTAGAAGTCACAGTAGTGTTAGTTATTTGTGGTTTATAGTTTTATTCTGAAAAGCCATTATGACCCACCAGATGGCGCTGCCGCTTAAATAACGATACTCATTTAATCCTTACCCAGTACAGCAAGAGGCGCTGCCACAAAACTATAAATGCAATACATGCTTATGATTTTCTCTGCCTTCCACAGAATGAAACTGGAAAAAACAATGTTAATATAATTATTGCAACTTGATTTACAATATCGTCCTATCAACAATTTTGGAGCTGTGCATCAAGTGGTCTAGAGCAAAAATATACACTGCTCAAAAAAATAAAGGGAACACTTAAACAACACAATATAACTCCAAGTAAATCAAACTTCTGTGAAATCAAACTGTCCACTTAGGAAGCAACACTGATTGACAATCAATCTCACAGCTGTTGTGCAAATGGAACAGACAACAGGTGGAGATTATTGGCAATTAGCAAGACACATTCAATAAAGGAGTGGTTCTGCAGGTGGGGACCACAGACCACTTCTCAGGATCAATGCTTTCTGGCTGATGTTGTGGTCACTTTTGAATGTTGGTGGTGCTTTCACACTCGTGGTAGCATGAGACGGACTCTACAACCCACACAAGTGGTTCAGGTAGTGCAGCTCATCCAGGATGGCACATCAATGGGAGCTGTGGCAAGAAGGTTTGCTGTGTCTGTCAGCGTAGTGTCCAGAGGCTGGAGGCGCTACCAGGAGACATGGAGGAGGCTGTAGGAGGGCAACAACCCAGCAGCAGGACCGCTACCTCCGCCTTTGTGCAAGGAGGAACAGGAGGAGCACTGCCAGAGCCCTGCAGAATGACCTCCAGCAGGCCACAAATCTGCATGTGTCTGCACAAACGCTTAGAAACTGACTCCATGAGGATGGTATGAGGGCCCGACGTCCACAGATGGGGGCTGTGCTCACAGCCCAACACTGTGCAGGACACTTGGCATTTGCCAGAGAACACCAGGATTGGCAAATTCGCCACTGGCACCCTGTGCTCTTCACAGATGAAAGCAGGTTCATGCTGAGCACATGTGACAGACGTGACAGTCTGGAGATGCCGTGGAGAGCGATCTGCTGCCTGCAACATCCTTCAGCATGACTGGTTTGGCAGTGGGTCAGTAATGGTGTGGGGTGGCATTTCTTTGGAGGGCCGCACAGCCCTCCATGTGCTCACCAGAGGTAGCCTGTCTGCCATTAGGTACCGAGATGAGATCCTCAGACCCCTTGTGAGACCATATGCTGGTGCAGTTGGCCCTGGGTTCCTCCTAATGCAGGACAATTCTAGACCTCATGTGGCTGGAGTGTGTCAGCAGTTCCTGCAAAATGAAAGCATTGAAGCTATGGACTGGCCTGCCCGTTCCCCAGACCTGAATCCGATTGAGCACATCTGGGACATCATGTCTCGCTCCATCCACCAACGCCACGTTGCACCACAGACTGTCCAGGAGTTGGCGGATGCTTTAGTCCAGGTCTGGGAGGAGATCCCTCAGGAGACCATCTGCCACCTCATCAGGAGCATGTCCAGGCGTTGTAGGGAGGTCATACAGGCACGTGGAGGCCACACACAATACTGAGCCTCATTTTGACTTGTTTTAGGGACATTACATCAAAGTTGGATCAGCCTGTCGTGTTTTTCCACTTTAATTTTGTGTGTGACTCCAAATCCAGGCCTCCATTGGTTAATAAATTTGATTTCCATTGTTTTTTGCTATTTTGTTGTCAGCACCTTCAACATTGTACAGAATAAAGTATTCAATGAGAATATTTCATTCATTCAGATCTAGGATGTGTTATTTGAGTGTTCCCTTTATTTTTTTGAGCAGTGTTTTAAAATTAAAAAAAAAAGTTTTATGAATTCATAAAAAGCACAATAGTGCCAAAGAAAGTTCAGTTCCTGTTCTGACCAGATGGACTAAAAATCTCCACTGCAGCTCTAAACGTTACTCAATAGATGTTTTTAGTGTTTTTTTTTTTTTTTTCTTCTGGTAGCTACTTTATTTCTGAGCTTTTTCACTGCAGTAACAATTTCCTTAATTTAGTGTGTGGTTGAAGCTCCTCTACACACTTCTGTTGATTATATGAGAGTTCTTAGTTCAGAAGATCTCTATAAAAAAATTATGGCATAATGAAATATGTAAAATATTCACAGACACATGTAACATCTAACAGCAGTTAATTAAACAGCTACAGTCAGATACAATCAGAAACAGTCAAGTACAGTAAGGAACAATCAGATATAATCAGGTACACTCAGGTACAGTTAGATACATTCAGCTACAATCATATACAGTCAAACAGAATTAGATACAGTGATATGTACATATGATTTTGTTGTTGTTTTAGCTCCTCCCCTCTCCTGCCGTGACTTCAGCCTTCACCTGTTCCTTGTTTCCTAGCCCTGCCCTCTCATGAGACTCGGGTGTTCCTTGTCTTCTAGTTAGTATATTTACCCCTGTGTTTCCATTGCTCACTAGCCACTTGTTTGATATTTGACATTGTTGTTGCATGTTCCAGGTTTAGGTTCGTGACCTTTGTGCTCTTTTTTGTGTTCTTGAAAAGCAAAACAAACCCTCACGCAAGCTGAAAGGATATTTGAAGCGGAGTGAAAAGTACTGAAAATCCCCACTCAAGTACAAGTACTCTTACCGTAGTGATAATTTACTCAAGTTCAAGTAAAGTATTAGCAAACAAAATTACTCAAGAGTAAATGAGTAGTTCATTAAAAACTACTTAAATACTGAGTTACTTTTTCATACTTTCACTGTCACAATCTGAACATATTTCTGCGCTGACTCGGCTACATCATTGGAAAAAATCTGTACACAATGACACTAAAACCAAAGTCCTGAGAGGTTTGTGGACAAAATGACTGTTTTCATTGTATGACTGGTCCCAGCAGTGATAACATGGCCCTTATGATCCTCATTCACATCACAAAACTGACTGGTCATCTGAGCACCACCCAGACCTCTCAGTGGAAGACGACTTCAGTGATTAAGCAGTCGTGGCCCACACATTTACCATGGTATGATGGTGTTGACACTGATAGTGTCAAAGAAGGGAAATTGTGAGAATATGAGAGTTTTGTATTCTGATTAAAACATTAGCTACATTTTTATATTAATCAAGCATTTAGCTTTAATAAAACAGCGTTAACTGTCTGCCTGGCAACAAAGTATAATCAGAAGACGACGTATAACCTGACAAGCTGACAGTGAGATCTGTTTAAAGAAACATATAGGGTGCAGATATTTCCCGTGTAAGCAAAACAGGAAATCAGACAGCGTCTGCGTCTGTGGTCTATGGTCATTCATTGAAATGAAGTCATCACCTTCTAGAAATAGAGCTTATGTGCTGATCTTATAGTTTACGCATGAAGGCTACATGTTCTAGTGTTGTTATTAAGTATCATGTCACCAAATCCATATTTGATAAAGTTTTGCTCTCTCAGTTTGAAGCTGAAACCATTTATTTTGGACTGAAAGGATCCAAAAAGAGACGAACAGAGTCTTTAACACTTCAGTTGCTGTGCTGATGGATGCTGGATGTCCTAAAAAGTTCCCCTGCAGTTCTACAGGAAACTCAGTACTTGAGCACTCGAGGGGTGTCAGACCTTTTTCTCGTCAGGAGTTTTTTGACAGCCATTTTTATTTCTCCTTGAGACATGATTTCACTGCAGTGAGCAATTTCACATCAATGTGGGTTTGAAGCTCCTCTGTCCACTGCTGTCCACCACACAGCCGTCATTAGGTGAGAAGAACGCTGTTGTTCATTCATTGTTATAAGAAACTTGCTCTTAAAACTGAGAAGTAGTTTTTTGTAATCATCTACACTTTTAGCAACAAGGGTTCTGACTTTGACTTTTAACAATGGTAGAGCTCCTTTTGGTGCTACACAGAACCGTTTTTCCTGGTTCTACACAGAACCGTGTTATTTGGTGTGAAATGGTTCATTGTACAGAAATTTATTTAATCAGATTCATAAAGTCTGCAACACAAATACAGCCGAGTTTTTTACTACCCAAAACCTTCATGTGTCTCTTGAGTGTTTTTCCGTCATGTTGTTGATGGTAACTTAGTGCTAAATCAGAAAAAACACAAGTTTTCTGTGGGTGATATTTTGCAGAACAATGACCTGCATGTATTTCCACCATTTAATACTATTAAAGCAATCAGAAGACAGTGTCTCAGGCACCAGGCAGTGTGTTCTTAACCATTTCACGTGTTACTTCTCTGAGACAGAGATTTAAAAGGTATTAACCTCTTCAGGCGTCTGGTTCCCATCACTACCACTGTGAACATTTCTGATTTAGTACGTTTCTTCAGACCCTTTGAAGACCCCCTTTTTAAAAAGTGTAGCATCATCATTTAGGCTGATAAAGCATTGTTTGATTGATTCTGCATTGACAGAATACAGAGAATATCCATCTATTGACCCTCATTCAGCTTGTATGAATCTGGGGCTTCAAATCACAACAAACATATTTAATACAAAGCTGCTGATCTGTGTGTGTTAAAGGCGCCTCAGGGCAGCAGCTCACATGCTGAAAGACTGTAGAGAAGGACGCAGAGTAACGAAGTGGACAAGCTTGTTACGTATTGCTTACATCACTAGTCATATGTAATAGTCTGAACACCTATGTAAAACAGGGAATGTGAACATTTCCAGAGTGTGGCTGACGACTCCGGCAGATCTGACTATGACAGCTTAACTAAAAGGAGAGAACCAGAAGGAAACACAGACACGAGAGCACTCTGAAACAGTTTAGCATCCCTCCGCTCCACCGTCCACAAACCTGAGTGACCACGTGCGAGCAGCGGGATGTCAACACCAGCGTCTCAGTTTACTATGATTCCCTGTCCATGGATCCCTGGATCTGCTGCCTTTATCTAAGGGGGAACATTAAGTATCAAAAGCTAAACTGAACAAGTGAGTTTTCAGCCTAGTCTTAAAGATTGAGACTGTGTCTGAGTACTGAACATTCTCTGGAAGATCATTCCAGAGTTTGGGGGCTTTATAAGAAAAAGCTCTTCCCCCAGCTGCAGCCTTATGAATTCTAGGAACTATTAATAAGCCAGCACTCTGTGATCTGAGTAGGCGTGATGACTCATAATAGGAAATAAGGTCTTGCAGGTACTCAGGAGCGAGACCATGTAGGGCTTTATAAGTCAATAAAAGGATTTTATAATCAATACAGAATTTAACAGGCAGCCAATGAAGTGATGATAGCACTGGACTGATCTGATCAAATGTTCCAGTTTTAGTGAGGACCCTGGCTGCAGCATTTTGGGCTAGTTGAAGTTTGCTTAGATTCCTGCTCGTATGTCCTGACAGTAGTGCGTTACAGTAGTCGAGCCTAGAAGTAATAAAGTATGTACTAATGTACTAATGTTTCTGCGTCTCGCAGGGACAGGGCATTTCTTATCTTGGCAATGTGGCAAAGATGTAGAAAAGCTGTCCTAGTGATGCCGCCTATGTGTTGATCGAATGATAAATCTGAATCAGTTATGACACCAAGATTTTTTGCTGCTGAGCCAGGAGTAACTGGAAAGTCGGTGAGATTTAAGATTAAATCTGGTCATTTATTTCTTGCCAATTTTGGACCCAGAAGGAGAACCTGTTTTGTTACTGTTTAGTAGGAGGAAGTTAAGCGACATCCAGCATTTCACATCTTTTACACAGTCCTCTATTTTCTTTCATCTGTATTTGTCATCAGGCTTGGCTGATATGTACAGTTGCGTATTGTCTGCGTAACAATGAAAGTTAATGCCGGTAACATGTATAGAGTAAATAATAATGGTCCTAAAATAAACCCCAATTCCAATGAAGTTGGGACGTTGTGTAAAACATAAATAAAAACAGAATATGATGATTTGCAAATCCTTTTCAACTTATATTCAATTGAATACACTGCAAAGACAAGATATTTAATGTTCAAATAGATAAACTTTATTGTTTTTTGCAAATATTCACTCATTTTGAATTTGATGCCTGCAACACGTTCCAAAGAAGTTGGGACAGGGGCGTGTTTACCGCTGTGTTACATCACCTTTCCTTTTAACAACACTCAGTCAGCGTTTGGGAACTGAGGACACTGATTGTTGAAGCTTTGTAGGTGGAATTCTTTCCCATTCTTGCTTGATGTACAACTTCAGTTGCTCAACATTCCGGGGTCTCCGTTGTCGTATTTTGCGCTTTATAATGCGCCACACATTTTCAATGGGAGACAGGTCTGGACTGCAGGCAGGCCAGTCTAGTACCTGCACTCTTTTACTATGAAGCCACGCTGTTGTACCACGTGAAGAATGTGGCTTGGCCTTGTCTTGCTGAAATAAGCAGGACATTCCTGAAAAAGACGCTGCTTGGATGTTGGATGTTGGATGGATGCAGCAGATGTTGCTCCAAAACCTGTATGTACCTTTCAGCATTAATGGTGCCTTCACAGATGTGTAAGCTCGGGCCCAGAGAAGCCGGCGGCGTTTCTGGGTGGTGTTGATATGTGGCTTTTGTTTTGCATGGCAGAGTTTTAACTTGCACTTGTAGATGGAGCGACGAACTGAGTTCACTGACAGTGGTTTTCTGAAGTGTTCCTGAGCCCATGTGGGAATATCCGTTACAGAATGATGTCAGTTTTTAATGCAGTGCTGCCTGAGGGGTCGAAGGTCACGGGCATTCAATGTTGGTTTTCTGCCTTGCTGCTTACTTGCAGAGATTTCTCCAGATTCTCAGAATCTTTTGATGATATTATGGACTGTAGATGATGAAATCCCTAAATTCCCTGCAGTTGCACATTGAGAAACGTTGTTCTTAAACTGTTGGACTATATGCTCACGCAGTTGTTCACAAAGTGGTGAACCTCGTCCCGTCCTCGCTTGTGAACGACTGAGCCTTTCAGGGATGCTCCCTTCATACCCAATCATGACACTCACCTGTTTCCAATTAACCTGTTCACCTGTGGAATGTTCCAATCAGGTGTTTTTTGAGCATTCCTCAACTTTCCCAGTCTTTTGTTGCCCCTGTCTCAACTTCTTTGGAACGTGTTGCAGGCAACAAATTCAAAATGAGTGAAAATTTGCAAAAAACAATAAAGTTTATCTGTTTGAACATTAAATATCTTGTCTTTGTAGTGTATTCAATTGAATATTGGTTGAAAAGGATTTGCAAATCATAGTGTTGTGTTTTTATTTATGTTTTACACAATGTCCCAACTTCATTGGAATTGGGGTTGTTAGAGCCCTGCGGAATTCCAAATCTTACTTTGGAATAATTGGAAGATAAATTGTTTACACTGACGAACTGATAACGTTCTGTTAGGTAAGATCGGAACCATGATAGGGCCGTCCCTGTGACTCCAACCATGTTTTCTAACCTTTCTAGGAGAATATTGTGGTCTATTGTGTCGAAAGCTGCGCTGAGGTCAAGTAGCACTAACAGGGATACGTAGCCTTGATCAGAGGCAAGAAGAAGATCATTAGTTATCTTAACTAGAGCCGCCTCAGTGCTGTGATGTGGCCTGAATCCAGATTGGAATTTTTCATATATATGGTTCTTATGTAGATATGAACTAAGTTGTTGGGCCACAGCTTTTTCTAAGATCTTTGATATAAACGGTAAGTTAGAAACAGGCCTGTAATTAAACAATACGCTAACATCAAGATTTGGTTTCTTGATCAGAGGTTTAATAACTGCTAGTTTAAAAGCTTTGGGAACATGGCCCAGACTAAGGGATGAGTTCACTATAGTTAAAGAGGGGTTATAATAACTGGCAGTACTTGTTTGAGTCATTTTGAGGGAATTGCATCGAGTGTGCAGGTTGTGCGATTTGCAGAGGAGATAAAGTCCATAAAAACCTCACTGGTGAGAGTTGCTGGGATTTCTGGTTCAGTACCTGCCTGATTTTTAGTGATTCGGGAAATCTAAACAGAACTCTAGGATTATATTTATTATTCTCGATCAGCGAGGTCAGATATGCTGAGCAGGCTTTAGTGAGGGCATTTCTATACTCTATAAGGCTGTTCTTCCAGGCAGAGTGGAACAGAAGTGTAGGGCACCACAGTGGCATGGTGGGTCGTGCTGTCGCCTCACAGCAAGGAGGGCCTGGGTTCGAGTCCCTGGCCGGTCGACCATGGTCCTCTCTGTGTGGAGTTTGTATGTTCTCCCCGTGTCTGCGTGGGTTTCCTCCCACAGTCCGAAGACCTGCAATCAGGCTGTTTGGACATGGTAAATTGCTCCTAGGTGTGAATGTATCTGTCTGCCCTGCGATGGACTGGCAGCCTGTCCAGGGTGTATCCTGCCTTTTGCCCAATGACAGCTGTTATAGGCTCCAGCACCCCCTCTGACCCAGAAGGAGAAGGTTTAGAGGGTGTGTGTGTGTGTGTGTGTTCTCTATAGAGGATGTGTTCACTTATACTCACTTAGAAAATCAAAAACACATGTAATGTGACCAGGGTGCCCAAACAACTATATATCCACATACATGTGTCTCCTATATGCATTATTGTAAAGGTCTTTCGCTTTAAAGCACATATATTTCACTGCTTTTTTCAAATTGCATACATGTACCTGTGCTAATATATAAAATAAATATCATATTAATTCAGTTTTAATAATGTGTTTGTATGATTTTGAATCTTGTAACAGGCACTTAATATATTCTTTGATATATTATTTGGATTTTGTGTCTTTCAATAAAGATTTCAACTTGAAGCCGGTGTCTGAATATTACTGGAGGAGCCTGTGACCTGAATCAGTCACCAGCACAGACATTTCATGTCTGCTATCTGTAATACTGAATCGTTGTTTTGTTCAGTCCTGTTCAGCGGTGTAATTCCTATGTGAAACGGCAGAGGTGATGGAGAAAGTATGAAGGCTAGTTGGGTGGGTGTATTTGTTTGAGTGGGGGCGGGACCAAAGTGCTTAAGGTGTCAATAATGTTTTACTAGGGCCCCTTTAAAATAGGGCTCCTCAAAACTGAGCCACAGGAACCAGAGAGGTATCCTCTGCCCCCTCAAGCAACAACAAACATATTTTTATTCTGTATATAACTTCCTTAATTCTTATTTACCTGTAAATTAATATTTTAGTTACCTAAAGAAATGATTACGTTGTAACATAAAGTTTCAAATTCTCGATTTGAAACCTACCTACATATCTTGATTTATTTTTTTATGTTGTTTGGTTCTTTTGGCCCTCGGCTCATCACAAACTATTACACCCCTGATTTAAAGCGTGATAGCATGCAGGCCTCAAAAGTTTAGCCAAAGTTGAAAAGAAACATTTGTTTTGGCCCTAATTATCTGTTTAGAAATCACAGTAGTGTTAGTTATTTGTGGTTTATAGTTTTATACTAAAGGCCATTATGACCCACCAGATGGCGCTGCCGCTTAAATAAAGATACTCATGTAATCCTTACTCAGTACAGCAGGAGGCGCTGCCACAAAACTATAAATGCAATACATGCTTATGATTTTCTCTGCCTTCCACAGAATGAAACTGGAAAAAACAATGTAAATATAATTATTGCAACTTGTTTTACAATATCGTCCTATCAACAATTTTGGAGCCGTGTATCAAGTGGTCTAGAGCAAAAATATATATTTATTTTCAATTTTAAGAGTTTTATGAATTCATAAAAAGCACAATAGTGCCAAAGAAAGTTCAGTTCCTGTTCTGACCAGATGGACTAAAAATCTCCACTGCAGCTATAAACGTTACTCAATAGATGTTTTTAGCGTTTTTTTCTGGCAGCTACTTTAGCAAGCAAGCAAAATTTATTTATATAGCGCTTTTTACAACAGGTGTTGTCACAAAGCAGCTTTACAGAACAATCAGTATTACAGAGAGAAGAGAAAAGAAAAGAAAATCCGGGTCCGAGCCCCCATGAGCGTCGCCAGCGGCGACGGTGGCAAGGAAAAACTCCCTAAAAGAGGAAGAAACCTTGAGAGGAACCAAGACTCAGAAGGGGAACCCATCCTCCTACGGTCGACACCGGATAGCAAACATTATTAGTATGAAGTTTTATAGTAAAGTGGGAAAAGAAAGATCTGAGGGTGAGGACTGCACAGCGCTGTACAGCAAGAAGCTCAGTGGTGGTCAAACCGGTCCAGAAGGCTGGTGAGCAGCGGCACCAAAAGGCAGAAGGGGCAACAGCATCAGACGCACAGGATGGGCAGCTGATCAGCTCGGCAGAGAAAGGAGAAGAAAACACAGAGTCAGTTCTGTAAAGAGTGGCTGACCACAGATTACAGTAAAACAGAGCAGTGGAGACTCCAGCAGGTCTAGACCTGACAGGGAAGACTAGTCACCAAATGCTTGACTGTACAAATTAGTTTTTAGTCTAGACTTAAAGATTGAGGCTGAGTCTGATTCCCGAACATTAGCAGGAAGATTATTCAAGATCTTTATTTCTGAGCTTTTTCACTGCAGTAACAATTTCCTTAATTTAGTGTGTGGTTGAAGCTCCTCTACACACTTCTGTTCATTATATGAGAGTTCTTAGTTCAGAAGATCTCTATAAAAAAATTATGGCATAATAAAATATGTAAAATATTCACAGACACATGTAACATCTAACAGCAGTTAATTAAACAGCTACAGTCAGATACAATCACAGTCGGATGCAATCAGGTACAATCAGCAACAATCAGATACAATCAGGTACAGTCAGATACAATCAGGTACAATCAGCAACAATCAGATACAATCAGGTACAGTCAGATATAATCAGGTACAATCAGCAACAATCAGATACAATCGGGTACAGTCAGATACAATCAGGTACAATCAGGTTCAGTCACTTTGAAATGAAAACCTGCAGCTGCTGGTCCTCTGTGGATAAGACTGGTGACCCTGGTTTAACATCTATCACCTACTATTGATTTTCCTTTATGTCACAGATTAATGATGACATAAACAACAAAATCATGCTTATGCACTGCTATTTATAATAGCTTTCAACAATTACAGGAACACTGCAACATTTCTAGCCTTTACTTTTACTGGGCAGAGCTACACTGCTGTAGGCTGAATAGGCAGATACATGTAAATGTACTGGTTTTGATATGTGACATCACAAAAACACTGATTTTAAAACAGATTTTTAGCCTTGTTTCCATGCACGGACTGTATGGACTGATGAGTGAACATCACGTTTTTAAATGTTTAATCAATGTTTATATACAACATCAAAAATCTGGAAAATTCTAAGATATAAGTTTTCTAAGATATAAGCTCTTTAATTCATCCTGAATGAAATTAAAGTGTAGGTTCCACTGCAGTTCTGTAGTTTGTGAGTTTTTGATTTTGATACTTTTTGCTACTTTTATTTGTACTTGAATCTTCTTCTTCTTCTTCTTTCGGCTGCTCCCTTTAGGGGTCGCCACAGCGGATCATCTGACTCCATCTTGCCCTATCCATTGCCTCCTCTACTTTCACACCAACCATCTCCATGTCCACCTTCACTACATCCATAAACCTTCTCTGAGGTCTACCTCTTCTCCTTCTACCCGGCAGCTCCATCTCCAACATTCTTTGCCCAATATATCCACTATTCCTCCTCAACACATGTCCAAACCATCTCAACCTGGCCTCTCTGGCTTTATCTCCAAACTGCTCCACCTTCATGTAACATAAACCATACAGTAAATTAGTTTTTATATAATGCATTCATAATTATCTCATCTAGAGCTTTGGGTTCTAGCTTTGTTTCATTTTAGCCTGAAATATCTCTGTATTATCCAGAAATAATTCTCTAAATCTAAAGTTTGAACTGAGGAAATAAGCTCAGTTTTACTGAAGCCAAGTTGAAGGAGTTACAGCTCTTCCTGTAAGACGAACAGATACAACTTCCCACGCTTCTGCTTTTGAACGAGTAACAGAAGTCATGGCGACGCTGCGCTTCATTTTTCTGTTTATTGTCTTCAGTAAAAGCCATGGTGAGTGATTTCCACATTGTTGTTACCCTGTTTACAGTATATATATAATATTGTTCCATCTGATCATTTTTAGTGTAACTTTGACTGCAGGTTGAACTCAGACCGTCATTCTGTAGCAGTAGATTCACGTTCATCAAGTCTTTTTCTATCTGTACAATATTTACACTTTTGCTAAGTGTTAGACATCTTTATCTTTTTAGTTTATCATTAATAAATTTATGATAATAAACAAAACAACAGCCTGAATTCACTGTTTTTTTTTTGGTCTCACATTCATTTCTTTTTTGTTTTTAAGGACAAACTCAGATCATTTATAGAGCAACAAATAAAGTAGAGTTGAGATGTGAAACAACCAAATGGCAAATAAGCACAAAGTCTAACAACCGGATTGACCTGACCTGCTCACAGTGTGACCACATCAGCATTGAGCTCTCAGAGGATGATGAGAAACTGGACTTCTGCACAAATAAACACTCACAGTCAAAGCCTGGCTGCACTCTAGCAGTAAAGAGTGGCTTTGTTGCCTGTGTTAAATCTCTGGATCCTGGACTCTTATATCCATTTAAACCGTCTCCCAACATTGTCCATTCATTCATAGTTGCTGATCCAAACCCAAACAGTGAGTAACTTTCATTCTCTGTATCATCTTATGAAGATCTAGACGCTTCTTGGTTTTGAATAATTGGCATTATTCTTATTCTCCCTGCAGTAACATCCACACCTGAGGAAACATCTTCACTGACAGTACCTGAAGGTGGATCAGTGAGTTTAAACTGTAGTTTCACCTTCACACAAGAATATAATGGGGTGTCTTTTGTTGTTTACTGGATTAAGACTGTTGGAGAGAGCAGCACCTGTGTGTATTCTTATGATTATTCCCCGTATGAGCCGCTCGGGCTCGGTCACCACTGCACCATACAGGAAGATCTGCTTAACAGACTCTCAAACCAAACCGAACGACAGAACAGTCACAACATCAGGATCAGTGAAGTGATGGAGTCAGACAGCGGTCAGTACCTCTGTGCTGTACAAGTGCACCCAAGTAATAAAAACACTGCTGAAGGAAACTGGAAGGTGATAGAAAGAGTTACAGTCAGTGTCCACAAAGACAAGAGACCACAGCCAACCAGGACCACCGTGACTCAGAAAACCACTGAGGAGACAACAAAGAAAACTAGTGAGAAAGTTAGTGGTGAGTTTTATCCGTATGAAATACGTGTAAAAGCACCTTTCTATGATGCACATATGCATATTGATATTTATATGTATAAGATTTGCTATTTTGTTGATTTTCTAAGTGTGAATAAGTTAACACATCCTCTACAGAGAACACACTTAAATATGGCATTTTCTGCACGTTTCAGTGTTCCGTTTCTATTTACTCTGAGTTTAACACACTATTTATAAAATAAAGTCTAAATGTACCGTAACTTTTGCACAGGCCGCATTTATTGATTACCTTTCATCAGATAAACAGAGTGTTCTCAGCAGAGGAAGCGTTCAGTTATTCACACTTACAAAACCACTGCTATGTGTTGCGTTCTAAAGGCAGCTGCCCAACTAGTCACTGCCTTCTAAGGCAGCATTTTAACCGAAAAGGAACCTTGGTGGACATCACCACATCCGGGACAGCCCTTCAGAGCCCTCATACACCATAACGTTCACTGCGCTGTTCACGTTTTATCTGTTAACTCGCAGTCGCTCATTAATTTACATCCCCTCCGACTAAAGGGGGATCATCTCAGTGTAAAAGGACGGCTCTAAATCTGCAGCAGCTGTTTTCCTGCACTGACACTGCTGTGGAAACGTGGGCATGAAGAACAGGCTGATTTAATATCTATCATTTATACTCGACTCAGCAGCCCAGATAAATCCAGATAATCGTGACTATTAGTTTCTAAATCATTTCAGTTCATTCCGTCCTCACCCACCTTAATGAACCTGCTTTATTTCTAACACACAAAGGATAAACAGTAATGTGACGTGTAATTTTGTACGAAATGCACTCAGATAAAGGGCCCTGTGCAGTTAAGCTGCTAATATGCATTTTATTTGATGCATCCTGATCTGGTTTATGAGCTCGGAGTCTGAAATTTAGCCGTCATCATTCACCTCGCACTTCTGTGACTGTGGTAAATGAAGCAATACAAGACAAAAATAAGCATCTGTAGCGTTTATTTTAAAAAGCGTTTTATTTCTGAGCTTTTTATTAAGTATTTTTCATCGTTCAGGATGAACGTCAGTCTGTAGCACTGCTCCCGCTGTGTTTTCCCCAGAATACGCTCGGAAGTCCAGCTGCTTTCGGTCAGTCAGCGCAGTTTTCTCCACATGACCGCCCCTCTTCCTCAGCCCTTCAGACAGCACCTCCTCTTCCTCAGCCCCTCAGTCAGCCACTCCTCTTCCTCAGCCCCTCAGACAGCCGCTGCTCTTCCTCAGCCCCTCAGACAGCCGCTGCTCTTCCTCAGCCCCTCAGACAGCCGCTGCTCTTCCTCAGCCCCTCAGACAGCCGCTGCTCTTCCTCAGCCCCTCAGACAGCCGCTGCTCTTCCTCGGTGCCTCAGACAGCCGCTGCTCTTCCTCAGCCCCTCAGACAGCCGCTGCTCTTCCTCGGTGCCTCAGACAGCACCTCCTCTTCCTCAGCCCCTCAGTCAGCCACTCCTCTTCCTCAGCCCCTCAGACAGCCGCTGCTCTTCCTCAGCCCCTCAGACAGCCGCTGCTCTTCCTCAGCCCCTCAGACAGCACCTCCTCTTCCTCAGCCCCTCAGACAGCCGCTGCTCTTCCTCAGCCCCTCAGACAGCCACTGCTCTTCCTCAGCCCCTCAGACAGCCGCTGCTCTTCCTCAGCCCCTCAGACAGCCGCTGCTCTTCCTCAGCCCCTCAGACAGCCGCTGCTCTTCCTCAGCCCCTCAGACAGCCGCTGCTCTTCCTCGGTGCCTCAGACAGCCGCTGCTCTTCCTCAGCCCCTCAGACACTCTGGCACATTATATTTTTTCAGTATGCTTGACTTGGATGAGGATCAGATCACATTTTATGACAAATTAATGTTGAAAACCATAAAATTCCAAAAGGTTCACATACCTTTTCTTGCCACGTATACACACACACACACATATATATATATATATATATATATATATGTGTGTGTGTATGTGTGTGTGTGTGTGTGTATATAAGTTTGGGCATCTGGGAAAATTAGAAGTAGAAGTAAAACGCTGTTTATGTATTAGAATAAACACACACACAAAATTCATACAACAACCAGCAATTTTCCGTAATCTCAGTCTGTTTGTTTAGCCCTTTGCAAACTTCTCCTTAAAGAAAACCAGATTTGTTTGCAGTTCTCATTCAACCCCTGGTTTATATGATCACTGCATGAATAAATTAAATCAGAAGTGCAGCTGATGGAATCAAATAAATCCATCTAATGTCTAGAGATGTTGAGGAGAAATCTGGAACCAGACTTTGTTCTTCCAACTAGCTCATAATATATAAGTCACCGTCCTGAAAAAAAGAAGAGATTCTGGTCATTTTATACTGTTTTAATGTTTATTAGTATGTATTTTAATAATAAATTGTGTTTTATGAGCATAAACAAACTCACTGCTGAGATAAACGGTGTTAAATAATGTTCACACATACAAACTCAGTCACACACAGGTTTATATAATATAACTAAGAATATAAACGTCACTTTTATCTGCTTTGTTTTACAGTATTTCTAATCACTGATACTGTGATGGTCGTCTGTTTACAGGTATTCACCCTCTCATGCCTCTGTTTACTTCATGGCCCATATGTTTGGGTCTTCTGCTTTCTGTTTGGATCGCATTCGCACTCATAAGGAAAAAGGCCAGCACTGCACGAGGTGACCCTCCAGTATGAGTCTCTATGACCTCTATCTGACCCTCTAATAAAGAGCTGTATGATTAATGAAGCTAATAATCTGGTTATATGTACTAATAATGTATGTTTCTCTACAGGATCTCAGGCTGTGCCGTTACAAAGGTAGACTGTGACAATAATGTTTAAGTTTAGGTCTTAAATGAACTTGATCACTTTCTTTATTGTCCCTCATTTCTTTTCCTGTCTCTGCTGCAGCCTCCAAAGTGGAGAAGCAGCTCCTGATACTGATGGTGAGATCTTAGACTTCATGAGTTTTCCTTTTTCTTTATAATTTTTAAATCTCTTAAAAAGCTCTCACTGGGTGATGTGTGATGTGTGCAGGTTCTCCGTATGCTGTGGGACGTGGTGAGGAGGAGAACTAGGATCCATGAGGAATTCTACCAAGAAGATCCAGACCATGAAGAATCCACAACATCTGTTGATCTTGACTGATGGATCTGGAGCATCAGAGGACACCAAACATATTCATGATGAAGATTATCTGCTGTTTTTAAAGGGGTGAATTGTGACAGTAGTGTGTGTATATACGAATCAGGCATAACGTTCTGACCACCTCCTTGTTTCTACGCTCACTGTCCACTTTATCAGCTCCACTTACTGTATAGCTGCGCTTTGTAGTTCTACAGTTACTGTAGTCCATCTGTTTCTCTGATACTTTGTTACCCTCTTTTACCCTGTTCTTCAGTGGTCAGGACCCCATGGACCCTCAAAGAGCAGGTACTATTTGGGTGGTCTATCATTCCCAGCACTGCAGTCACACTGATGTGGTGGTGGTGGTGTGTTAGTGTGTGTTGCGCTGGTCTGAGTGGATCAGACACAGCAGTGCTGCTGGAGTTTTTAAACACTGTGTCCACTCACTGTCCACTCTACTAGACACTCCTACCTTGTCAGTCCACCTTGTAGATGTAAAGTCAGAGACAACAGCTCATCTGCTGCTCGTCAGTTTGTGTTGGTCATCGTCTTGTCCTTCATCAGGGGTCACAAGACGCTCCCCACAGGACACTGTTGGCTGGATATTTTTGGTTGGTGGATTATTCTCAGTCCAGTAGCGACACTGAGGCGTTTAAAAAAAGTCTTATCCACTCGCACCAGCACAACACATACTAACACACCACCACCATGTCAGTATCACTGCAGTGCTGAGAAAGACCCACCACCCAAATAGTACCTGCTCTGCGGTGGTCCTGTGGAGGTGCTGACCACTGAAGAACAGTGTGAAAGGTGGTTTTATATGTGTATGTACGTATATCGCTGCTTTCGGAACAAAACCTTGTATGTCCATTTTTGTCATTTTTCAGTTTTTGACTTTATTTGAAAATACCTGTTCTTGTTTATGTTGTCTGTAAATATCATGATGAACGGACCCAAAGAAACGGCCCAAAATGACTTGGAAAGACGTCTGGTTCCATTGATTTACATTAAAAGTAGAGCATGTTTTTTCGGAAAAGTGAAGAATATTGTGTCAGCGCTTTTTGCTGTTTATCACACAGTTAGTTTCATTTCCCACACACTTTAGCCCGGCATGCTGACGTTATTCCTCCTAACAGACAGACCCTCGTTCAGCTCTGCCTGCTCATTATTCACCACCGTCGCTGTAATGTTTTATATGATGACTTTTCTTCAACATTAAGTCATGAAGAGGGGATAAATGAAATGTAACGTCATTATGCCAGTTGTAGTGAACTGTGCTGCCTGTCACCGCATAAAACAACAGACCACTGTAGTCATGTCGTCATTTTGTAGTAGCGCCAGGCTCTTATGCCCGTATTAGGAACTCCGGGTCTAACCTCCATTTCCCAATGGGCCAGCATGAATAGGGTTTTCGAGAAAATTAGAGAGTTGAAATATGAATATTGCTACACGTAAGCTAAAGCTAAGCTACTGCGCACTGAATTCACGTCATCAGACTGGCCGCCTCCTTAAGCAGGTTATGACCCCCTGATAAACTGACTTCGGCTATCGGAATATCCTCATTATTATTTTAACGCCGGCAACATTTTTCTGAGGACATTTTCTCAGCAAAAATAAGCTTCGACTTGTCCCGTTCCACCTTAAGTGGTGCAACAGTCACATCCTGAACTGCTGTGCGCCATTTAAGGTGGAACGAGGAAATTCGAATAATCAGCTGTGAAAAACAAGCTGACTTCACCTTCGCTGAGGATTGAAAGGCACGATATGCTTAACAGAGTAAGATTAACGTATTTTTGCTGTTTCACAGAACCGACAGGTCAGTATTTGGTCTTGTTTGCTAATGTTTGTGACAGATAGTCACAGCCGCTATGCAATTTAAGGTGGAACGGGAATATTCAGACAAGAAGCTGACAAAAAATAAGCCTCGTAGTTTTAACACAGGTAATATTTTTGGTAAAGTTTTATCAGGTATATCCTTCCTATACGCTACTGTACAACATTTCGATAAGGTAGCACAGCTCGTCTGAAAGCCGCTACAGGCCGCCTTAGTTAGCGCAGTCGCTTAAGCTCTCATGATGCAATGTTAGTATTATAGCTCTTCACGACCTCGTAATTCGGAGGATCCAGTGCTATTCGGGAGAAAAAACGTACACAAGACAAAACGCATCGGGTTCTGAACAAGTACTGTATTTAACACCGGGTGCGAAAGAGACGGCTTATCGAAAACCCTATTCATTCTGGCCACAGAGAAATGGAGCTTAGACCCGGAGTTCCTAATATGGGCATAACGAGGACTACAGAATGACGCACGACTACAGTGGCCTATGGACACAGACAGTTAAAACAGCTTTGGGGTTTGTCTCAAAGTTGAGACAGAATTTAGGAAATTTTGTTAGGATATTTCTGTAAAACTGTTTTCTTATCTGGAGTTAATAAGATTATGTAATCTGTAATAGCTTCGGTCCTGTATTCAGGCCTAACTGAAGTTGTCATGGTGACTAAACAGACTTTCTGTAATAGGGTCCCTGCTGTATAAGCCACCGCACTCCACTTTAGAGAATTGCTTATATCTTTTTATTTATTAATAACTCAACACATGCTTCCTATTTAGGTCTAAGAGCGGGTAAAAGTGGTTTTATTCAGGCTGTAGCTGATATTGTGTGAGGAAGTGAACTGCAGTCTGTAGTCCTGCCTGCAGTTTCTTAAAGCAGCTTTTCATTCTTGGCCTTTGCGCACAAGCAAATGATAAAAACAGCCATTAAAAAAAAAACACATAACTAGTTTTTTGAGAGAAAAACCTTTTAATTCATTTGTGTAGGCCACGCCTCCATCTGTGTCTCGGCCACGCCCTCTCCAAACGCTCCATTCTGGAGAGATTTGGACGCTCGATTCATTCCACCAAGTCGGTTCTTTCAAACCGTTTCAATGAATCGAATGTTGGAGTCAACAATTGAATGATTCATAAGTCAGTTTAGCCTCGTCTGCTGCACCGTTAGTTCAAGTTTGTGTTTTTGTCCAATTATTAATTAAAGTAAACGCTTAAAATTCAGAAAATCTCATTCTCTCACCCCAGGCTGTCAAACCAGACTACATGAGCTGTTTTTACCATAGATGACTGAACAACGGGAGTTGATATTAATGCACTCAAACAATAAATAATACCGTATTCACTATAGAGCAGAAGGAAAAGTTTAGAAATTGTTTTAATCAAAATATTTTCATTCAAGAGTTTGTTTCAAGCAATTTTACTTGTCATTTGAAATAACTGAATGTTAAAAAAAAAAAGTAACAGGTTTGCAAACTCTGCCTATAATAAGCAGCATTCAGGAGTGTTTAGCTCGACAGGGTCCACATGTCGCATGTCGACTACTAATAACCATATAATTTACATGAATTAAAAAAATATATATAAACATATAGACTTTGAACAGTTATTTTGTTATCAGGTTTGGATGATGAGCTTTACTCCTGCAGCCAAATTAAGATGAAGTGGCCCTTATTAGTCCCACAACAGGGAAATTTCACCTCTCAATCAAACTCATTCATGCAGTGAAACACCACACACACACACACACACACACACACACACACACTGGTGAACGCACACACACTAGGGGGCAGTAAGCACACTTTGAAGAAGCGGTGGGCAGCCCTATCCGCAGCACCCGGGGAGTAGTTTGGGGTTAGGTGTCTTGCTCAAGGGCACTTCAGTCACGTACTGTCAGCACTGGGGATCAAACCGGTGACCTTAATACTGGTAATGTATAGAGTGACATGTGGAGGGGTGATATAGTGGAGGGGTGATATAGTGGAGGGGTGATATAATGGAGGGGTGATATAATGGAGGGGTGATATAGTGGGGGCACTGGTTCAGTACAGCAGCAGAGGTAAATAAGTGGACACGAAGTGCCATTGCAGTGACGTCTAATTGCAATTTAAGAGTCTCACGGCTTCAGGGAACAAGCTGTTCCTATTTCTATTGTTCTTCAATAGAACGAGAAATAACAACAAAAATAAAATCTGTAGAAAATACACGAACATGTATATAATTGTTTCATTAAAGATATTAATGCATAATGATTTTATAAGAGACAACTCAAAAAAAAAATTAAAGTCCTCAGTCTACAACATGTGAGTCAAAACGATCGATTCAGTTCGGACTTGTGAGTCGGTTCGTGCGATTCATTTAAAAGCGGCTTTTCAAACGATTCGATTCCCTCGCGACTCATTCACCGCTACTTCTGTAAACATGGCCGCGGCGTCGTCTGCAGAAACCGACCGCTCGCAGGAGTAAAGCGGCTCAGTCAGCGGGGAAAAGGAGATTAAACTACACATGGAGCCGCGCTTCGGAGCCCCCAGCCGTCTTTTCTGAAGGAGATGCGGACCGGGACGACCTGCAGAAGTGCGTGTTTCCGTTAGACCGCCAGAGCGCAGCGGGGAAAGTTGAGGCGAGCGGAGTTTGACAGCCAACTTGCTGAAGAGCTAATGCTAACAGGGCTAGCCGACCAACGGCTGGAAGCAGGAGAGGCGGGTTTGAGCGATTTGGGCGAGTTTAGCTCCGCGAACTTCATGTGTTTGACAATGAATGAAGACTCGGTCTGTTTCTAAAGCTGAGGCAGGGAGGTCGAGGCAAGCTGCTGCCCCGAACAACACCGCAGTTTTAAAGTCTGTCCTGCTGAAAATCGGCGGCTTCTGCCTCGGATTTCTCCAGCCGCCGTTTGAAGTGGGGGTGAGTGTCGGTCTGCTGGCTTCACGGACGCACCTAGCAACATGTTTTCTACCAAAACTCCTCCCAAACCAACGTTTAAGTCCTACCTTCCTCCACTTCAGGTGAGAAAAACTCTTTCAAATGTCGTTTTGCCTTCGTCGTGGTTGCATTGAGAACAGGCTGCTGAGTCGCTGCTGGACGGCGGCGCGCTCGGTCGCAGCACTTCAGCAGAAATGCGTTATGTGCTGAAGACCTGTTGAAGGGGCGGTTCACCAAAAAATCAAAATTTCACAGTTTTCACAGTTTTTCTTTCACCTCACACGTTCAGTCAGGCAGTCAAGATGTGTGTGTCGTCTGTAATTTTGTTGTTCATCTTTAGCTTTGCAGTGGGGCAGTTCACTCTTAGAAAAGAGGGTTCTTTAGTAAAGGGAATATTCATATATGCTATATATATTTGTGTATAAATATATATATATATATATATATATATATATATATATATATATATATATATATATATATAGTACGTTTATAATATACTATAGAATATTGTGTTTAGAACCATGAGCTCTATATGGAACCATTTGAATGGTTAAGTGGATCTTTGCATGATGAAATGGTTCTTCAGATTGATGGGGGGTGTGTGTGTGTGTGTGTGTGTGTGTACTGCTTCTCCAGAAAGACAAAGTTTAGTCTAATTTAAATCTATAATATGAATAATAATGTTGATAAATAGCATAATTATAAGATCATTTAATACACCATTTCCGCTAGAGCAGACACTTTGTTTTAACACTCACCTGGGGAGACCTGAGCCTGTCCAGCCTCAAGCCCTAAGCTGTAGACTTGATACCAGGGCATCATATTCTTTTTAAGTAAAGCTTAATCTGTTTCCAAGAAGATGAATTAGTCCCCATAAAGACAAAATGCAATAAGGCCTACATTAACTTCTTTACATGTGTGTGTTTTTGATGTTTTTGGTATTTTTTTTCCCAATGCTATTTTAATATATTTCACACAGACTGATTTGAAGAAAACGCCTCAACTGCCCATCAAGAAACTTGAGGCCAGACTCCTACCAGGTAAGCTCTTTTAATAACTCAGCCATTATAAATGTGTAAATACTACATCAATATTATGTCTGGATGTGGTGAGGTGGGAGTTAAGCCTCACTTTATTCTCTTTAAATTAGGAAGAATGAAGTAATCTGATTAATTGTGGTGAATAAGTTTGTGAGAGAGAGCGAGAGTGGGAGAGAGACCGAGAGAGTGGGAGAGAGACCGAGAGAGTGGGAGAGAGACCGAGAGAGTGGGAGAGAGCGAGAGAGTGGGAGAGAGCGAGAGAGTGGGAGAGAGCGAGAGAGTGGGAGAGAGCGAGAGAGTGGGAGAGAGAGCGAGAGAGTGGGAGAGAGAGCGAGAGAGCGGGAGAGAGCGAGAGAGCGGGAGAGAGCGAGAGTGGGAGAGAGAGCGAGAGAGTGGGAGAGAGAGCGAGAGAGTGGGAGAGAGAGCGAGAGAGTGGGAGAGAGAGCGAGAGAGTGGGAGAGAGCGAGAGAGTGGGAGAGAGCGAGAGAGCGGGAGAGAGCGAGAGTGTGGGAGAGAGCGAGAGTGTGGGAGAGAGCGAGAGTGTGGGAGAGAGCGAGAGTGTGGGAGAGAGCGAGAGTGTGGGAGAGAGCGAGAGTGGGAGAGAGCGAGAGTGGGAGAGAGAGAGAGAGAAATATCTACATATAGACAGGTAGATGTACCGTGTCATCCTCCAGGGTAAATTTGGGTGCTACAGTACTGAAACAACACGGACCATAATAAATACACACATCACACACATTTAACACTTGGCATGAAGTACAGGTGGTATACACCTGTAGGACTGTGTCTGTGTGTGATTGCTGCTCATGCTGTAGCTGTATGTGATTGAATCGAAATTAGGCATTTTCAGGGAGCATGGCTTGAATTCCACTTAGTATTCCCGTATGCTCGAGCTCCACCTCTTCACATTCCCAAACAGTACCTCAGTGTTTGGGGCAGTGTGTCACTCTCCATGGCAATGCAGTTTCCTGGCCTTTTCTCCCTTTTTTCACTGCTGCGGTCGACTGTGCTTAATTTGCTTGACAATGGGGATCCTGCGAATGTGGGCCCGACTTGTTCAGCGCTCTTTGCAGGCCTGAAACAGGAGCCTGCCCCACCCTGCGCTGCTGTGAGTGTGGACTGTGTGGTTGTTGGAGAAAGAGCTGTCAGACGTACTTAAATGATTAATGGAATAAGATATTCACACACGTGCTTCCTGCATGCTTCCTGTATACGGAACGGCGTCTCATCCGGCCCATTTCCTTCACTTGTGCTGCCTCTGAATTTTTAATGCACGCTCGCAGACGGAGAGCCTGTGATCTGACCTGGTTTATGTTTGGGGGTGGCTTTGGGTGGAAGTGTTTATAGAAAGCCTGAGATGCGCAGCCTCTCAGTGGAAGGAGTGTCTATGCTGGGCTGGTTCCACTGAGGGACGGTGTGGAGAGCAGGTGAGGGGCAGGGATGCCCCAGATGCCCGACTCTGAACGCGAGCTGGTTTTAATCGCACATCAATAAAAAAAACGGCGTCAGAGATCAGACAGACATGGTTCTGTTATCAGAGCTGGAGATTCAGGAGTTTCTGAAAAGTCACAGTCTGACTGTCCCCCTGCTTGTCTGAGTGTCTCTGTCTGTGAAGACACAATCTAGCGTCTGTCTGTCTGTGAAGACACAATCTAGCATCTGTCTGTCTGTCAGTTTGTCTGAAGACACAATCTAGCGTCTGTCTGTCTGTGAAGACACAATCTAGCGTCTATCTGTCTGTGAAGACACAATCTAGCGTCTGTCTGTCTGTCTGTGAAGACACAATCTAGCGTCTGTCTGTCTGTCTGTGAAGACACAATCTAGCGACTATCTGTCTGTGAAGACACAATCTAGCGTCTGTCTGTCTGTCTGTGAAGACACAATCTAGCGTCTGTCTGTCTGTCTGTGAAGACACAATCTAGCGACTATCTGTCTGTGAAGACACAATCTAGCGTCTGTCTGTCTGTCTGTGAAGACACAATCTAGCGACTATCTGTCTGTGAAGACACAATCTAGCGTCTGTCTGTCTGTCTGTGAAGACACAATCTAGCGTCTGTCTGTCTGTCTGTGAAGACACAATCTAGCGACTATCTGTCTGTGAAGACACAATCTAGCGTCTGTCTGTCTGTCTGTGAAGACACAATCTAGCGTCTGTCTGTGTCTGTGAAGACACAATCTAGCGACTATCTGTCTGTGAAGACACAATCTAGCGTCTGTCTGTCTGTCTGTGAAGACACAATCTAGCAACTATCTGTCTGTGAAGACACAATCTAGCATCTGTCTGTCTGTCAGTTTGTCTGAAGACACAATCTAGCGTCTGTCTGTCTGTCAGTTTGTCTGAAGACACAATCTAGCGACTATCTGTCTGTGAAGACACAATCTAGCGTCTGTCTGTCTGTCAGTTTGTCTGAAGACACAATCTAGCGACTATCTGTCTGTGAAGACACAATCTAGCGTCTGTCTGTCTGTCAGTTTGTCTGAAGACACAATCTAGCAACTATCTGTCTGTGAAGACACAATCTAGCATCTGTCTGTCTGTCAGTTTGTCTGAAGACACAATCTAGCGACTATCTGTCTGTGAAGACACAATCTAGCGTCTGTCTGTCTGTCAGTTTGTCTGAAGACACAATCTAGCGACTATCTGTCTGTGAAGACACAATCTAGCGTCTGTCTGTCTGTCAGTTTGTCTGAAGACACAATCTAGCGACTATCTGTCTGTGAAGACACAATCTAGCGTCTGTCTGTCTGAAGACACAATCTAGCGTCTGTCTGTCTGAAGTCACAATCTAGCGTCTGTCTGTCTGTCAGTCTGTCTGAAGTCACAATCTAGCGTCTGTCTGTCTGAATATATCTCTGTTAATGTATGTGTATAACTGTCTATCTGTGTATGTGACACTCTGCTGTTTTTTGCTCTCTTCTGCTTTATTTTGGTTTACCTACACACTGGATTTACAACATGTGGATGGAACCAAACAGTCTAAAGTTTAGTTACATTGTAGCCCAGCTTATGACTGCAAATAGGACAAACCTTTTTTAAAAATATCTTTTAAAGAACTGATGAGTATCAGTCAAGTACTGAATGTGTAATCTGGAATCAGGGTATTCCTGCTGTTAAATTCTTGTAGAGACCCCCCACCCCCCCAGCTGTAAGTGACAGAGGTGCTAAAATACTGTCAGATGAACAGAGATCGCATCAGTGGCAGCTGTTGGCTTTAAGTGTTTGCATACCAACCTCTGTCAACACTCTTATCTGCAGTGAAAGCCTCACTGTATTCCACTCAGGTTATTTTCATACCAGTCTAAATGGCCGGTTAACGTTTTGCTGAGAGGTGCTGATGCTTTTTGCTCAGTCATGCTACGTTAGAGCCCCAAACTTTAAAGGTTAGTAAACCCAAACCTCACTAGGCCTTACTGCAGGTCCCGACTGCTGAGACTGTGTTTATTTTCTTAGCAAACCAGATCAAGTCGCCCTGAAGATTTGTGCTCTGGACTCTTTAAACAGGTGTCGTGTTCTCACTTTAAATCTGGTATGATTATGAACCTCTGAGTCATAAAAAAACTCTTTTGGAATTTCCCCTGTTGGCTTTTCTGTCACGGTCATTTGTCGTCTCACCTTTTCCTGGCGTGGATTTGAAATCATATCTGAATAAATTCAGTGTGTGATGCTGTGGAAGTTAACAAATGACCAATGTGTTCTCTTCAGGTTAAACGGAACCAGACAGCTTCTGTTTTCCTAGAAGTGTCGGCGTGGTGCAGGAACAGGGAGGAGGCAGTGCTTTTAAACATGGAGAGCCCGTGTCAGACTGCGTTGGAGGGAACTGGGCTGTTATGCCTTCGCTCCTTATAATTAACGCCGCACGACTTGGACCTTCCCTGTTTTCAAAATAGACACACCGTGCACATTTTCGTTCGTGCGGCCAAAGCATAAATACAAAATCCCCTTTGAACCTTTTTAAGCCTGTTTACCACACTTCCGATGACTGCAGTGGTGACCCAGCTGCAGCTCTTACAGTGCTGTTATTATTTCTGCCATGGCGCGTCATATAGTGTTTAAATACACAAGCTGCTGATGCGATACAGCGCAAGATGCTATTGCGGTGTGAGGGTTATAACACGCTATGTTTGGTTGGGCCTCTGTGTTGGTTTTAGTGTTGCCTTAGCAGAGAATGAATGATTTTACTTGGATTTATTTCATACTCAAGTGTTTGTGACGTTAGTGTCAGTTTCTCTATTTAAAAGGGGAATTCCAAGTCAAACATGTGAAACTATCCGCTGTAGAGAAATTTAGAGACTCTTACATTTCATTATTGTTTACCAGTTTCTTTAAAGTGGTGGTGGCAGGAGCCAGGGGTAATGCCTACAACACAAATATAGCCATATTCACTGTCCAAAACCACCCGTGAATCTAATGAATGTGATGTTGATTATGTGTAACACCAAAGTGGTGTTAAACCTCTGGGAACTTTTTTGTCTTGTAATGCCATGCATGTACCTCTCCACCATGAATGGCTTCAAAAAATGCATTTTTGGCCCCATGCTTATCTCAAAGCTGTGGTAAAACACTGTTTCAGAGTCGGATTCATAACAAACCTTTCATGTGGGAACTTTTAGAGACATTAGACGCTGTGGAGATCTGGTTCCTGTCACCACGGTAAGGTACAACTCTGACTTGGTAAGTTTCTCTGACACACAGACTTTTCGCCTTAGTTCAGTGATTGAGATCTAAACAAAGACATCTCGAGTGGCTTGATGTGAGCTGCCTTGGATTTCTTTACACTGGTGGTGAATTGAACCAGGAATCTATTATAACGTTTTATGGACAGTCCAAAACGACCAGTGAACCTACATGTCTTCTGAGCTTTATATGTAATGTTGATTGTGTAACCTGATCTCAGAACTGTTGTAAAACAGTGACTCCGGCATCAGGCGGTATTTTCATAAGTATTTCATGCAGCGGAGCTCCTTCTGAGAGACATAGAGGCTCTTTAGACATCTGGTTCCCATCACCACCACTGTGAACATTTCTGACTCTGCAGGTTTCTCTTGAGTGGAGCGTTTCACACACGGCCTTTGTTTACGTCCTAATTGCTCAGTCATGCAGAAATCTTGATAAATTGGTAGAATTCCTCGTTAATGATTAATAGCTTGGTCTTTCTTTTTTGTGCCACAAAAATTGTAGCCTGAATTATTAAAATATTATCAGGAAAAGAGCGTTTTAGATGGTTAGGATGGTTAGTGTTGATGTATGGAATTCACAGGCATTCACGTCACCTTTGGGCAGTCGTGGGCTGGAGGTTAGGGATCTGGCCCTGTAACCAGAAGGTTGCCGGTTCGATCCCCAGGGCTGACAGTCCAAGACACCTAACCCCCAACTGCTCCCCGGGCGCCGTGGATAGGGCTGCCCATCGCTCTGGGCAAGTGTGCTCACTGCCCCCTAGTGTGTGGTTTCACTTCATGGATGGGTTAAATGCGGAGGTGGAATTTCCCCGTTTGTGGGATCAAAAAGTATCACTTTTATATCACAGCACAACAAACTGCACTCCTTTCCACATGCCCACTGAGGCTAGAAGAGCAGAGATGCCTTAAAAGTCACTTATATAATATACTGTTATACATTGGCTTTGATGTTGCCAGCGTCACGTCCTCAGTCATAGGCAAAAGTACAAAGGTCCTGGTCAAATAACTTTCTCTACAGGGAAGAACTTTCACAGAACGATGTTTACTTACAGGGGAATAACATGTAAAACATAGACTTTTGCCCAGGCCCTATTTTCTGTTATGTTGTTCAGTAAATAAACAGTAATTGTGCATTACTGTGTGCACAAGTGTGTTCTCTGTAGGCGATTTCTTGTCTTATTTTCACTTAGAATATCAACAAAGCATGTCATATGACCAGGGAGGGCGCAAACCTGCGTTTGGTTGAGATGTTTTGCACTACAGCAGATGCTTCTTCACCTGCTGAGAGCGTTTTCGAAAGGAAACAAGGCTTTAAAGTCAAACAGGCAGTCAGGCTTAAACTCGACAAACCCTGTGATCGAGCCACGCAGCTCCATCTCTATATGAATGGGATGCGTGTTAGACTCTGTGTCTCTTAACACGGGAATTCCACAAATTTTTCAAATTTCCAGCATAGATCATTTTTTAGGTCGTGAAAGTAGTTTGATGTGAAAGACGTTGTTGCAGAAGAACTTGGTGAGTCAGAATTCTTCACACTGGTGCTGATGGGAACCAGACGTCTGAAGTGTTTAATGCCTCTGGAAAGCGCCCTCACAGAAAGTTACTGCATGAAATGGATGTCAATACGCAGCCTGATGTCTGGAGACGTCGTTATATGATAGAAATAGTCCCCAAAGAGAGAACTTATGGTCTTATATGAAGGTCGTATAGATATACAGTGAGAGAATTAACTCTATTATCTACAATTAACAATGAATGTCTGGCTGGACTCCCGTGTGGAGGCTCACTCTGGACTGTGCTCATCATGCAGACTGATCTTTAGAAGTCTTTAGAAAGTGCTAGATAATACAATGCCATCCATTAACAGTGGTGTGTAGAAGGAACACTGAGTTATTTCTAACATTATGAGCAGTTCTGGGTTCAGATGGACGTCATTAAGAAGGTTCAGTTCACCTACCCAAACTTCTGGTGAGGCTGCAGGTACTGAGCTTACAGAAGACCAGCTGCAGTCTAGTCTGATCATCTGATTTGGGGCAACAGTTATCTGTGATTTAATATCATAAGCTTTATGACAAAGTTCACTTAAAAGCTTGTTCTACTTTTATTCATTTCGATGAACAAAGTGGCTTCAAGCAGTTGAACTAGTTTTATTCAACTCTGAAAATTACATTGAGACAATCGTTCATTCAAAGTATTTATTTAGGTTGAATAAAACTAGTTTTATTCAGTAAAAAATACCTTTTTACAGTGTATTTTCAGGGGCTGTATGCAAAATCTGAGCAGGGTGTGCTGGGACTTGGGTTTTCAAGCACAAATTATAATACCATAGCACTGAATCACCTACATACTACATCATTCTTCTAAAAAGTGTGAAACAGAATAAAATTGTGAAATAAGATGTTATTTTCCTCAGTTGTTCTGGACGACCCACTATGTTTCACTGTTTAGTGTTTCTCCTGCTTTAACACACCTGATCCATCAGATCAGCTCATTAACAAGCCGTTCTTCAGGTGTTCGGTGTAATAATACTAAAATAATAATACTAAATAAGTATTATAATAATAATAATAATAATAATACTAAAGTAGTAATACTAAAACGTGTACACTAAAAAGTGGCTCATCAGATCTACTAAAAAAAATGACTTCATTTAATAACAAGCGGTTGAACTAGTTTTATTCAACTAAAAAAAAACTACGTTGATTGAAGTAATTGTTCGTTCAGAGTATTTATTTAGGTTGAGTTGACTTCATGTGGTAACAAGTAAATTATTTTTTTTAGGTAGATCTGATGAGCCACTTTCTACAGCGTAGGACAGAGCCACTCTAAGACAAGGACTGGGGGCTAGTATGAAATCAATTGACCAAAACGAGATCGTCCAGCACTCAAACAACTGTTTACCAATTTCACACATACGACCACTTGGACGCCTCATTTCATTTCACGGTCCTACTTATGCCACTCCTTTTTATTGTCCAGTGCTTTTTAGTAGCTCCCTCTCTCAGTCTTATTACTCAGTACCTGGCAACTGTGTACCAAACGTTTGGAGCAGCCAGCAGGTCCTGGCCGTTTTGAGGGGTTAAATTGAGCCGGACCTGAACCTGGGCCGCTGTTGCTGGCAAGCTGTTGAGCAAGTTGAAGCAGCTGGTTTTCCAGCCTGTGTGCCAAGTCACTTGACTCTATTAGTCTATATTGCTAAGATCGTAAAGCTTACGACCAGAGCCGAGTTGTTGTTTTTGCAGCTCTGAAAACATGAAATCAATTTAATGAATCTTTTGCTTTTTGTTCTGGCACATTTTCCATGTCAGTGTTTAAATCTCACATGTATTGCATATCACTTTTTTCACTGTTGTGGTTGCATTTCAGTGAAGAACATGTATGAGAATTGCCCTACTGTGCTGTGAAAGGCAACACAGCTGTGTGATGATTACGTTTCAAAATGGATTTCAAGTGAATTCTCACATGAATTAAGCATTTTAGTTTTTTTTGCAAATTGTGTTGTTTTTCAGTAAAGCAGTGTGTAAACAATGGGTCGTTTACATGCACCTAATAATCCAATAACTGCAGAAAATCAGATTTTGTCAGAAATCCGATCAAGTAATCAGATAATGGGGATATTCCAGATCTACATGAGTCAGACTGTAATCAGATTCCTGCTTTGCACCCGGCCAGTAGATTAACAGATGAAGGCACGACATAAACTCGATCTCAGTGCAGTCTTTGAGCCACTTTACATGAAAATAAGTGATACTTTTTTGATCCCACAAACGGGGAAATTCCACCTCCGCATTTAACCCATCCGTGAAGTGAAACACCACATACACACTAGTGAACACACACACACTAGGGGGCAGTGAGCACACTTGCCCAGAGCGGTGGGCAGCCCTATCCACAGCGCCCGGGGAGCAGTTGGGGGTTAGGTGTCTTGCTCAAGGACACCTCAGTCATGGACTGTCGGCCTTGGGGATCAAACCAGCAACCTTCCGGTCACAGGGCCCAGGTCCCTAACCTCCAGCCCACGACTGCCCCAATATGAACATGCATCTTCTAGAAGATGAAGAATATTTAAATCGCTCATTTCGTCAGGCATGTATTTGGTTTCAGCGTCTTGCGGCAACACTGCTCGCTTATTTCCGGCACTGTCATCTGTTTTCGCACATGTGCAGACTGAGAAATCGCATCCACATGAGTTCACATCAACCCAGAAATCTGATTACTGAGCTAAACCTCCAGCTCTCTATGTCAGATATGTAGATCGGACTATGGCGTTTACACGATCATTCGGATAACTGCAGAAATCCGACTATGATTGGATTATTAAGTGCATGTAAATGTAAATTTGAAGTATGAATATTGATGTGATGTCGTGTACATTTGCATTTAAAGTTTTTCCATAGTAGTGATTTGCATTTCATTTGGGCACAACTTCTTCTCTCCACCTCACAGCTGTATGTTTGGTGGTTCATGATAATTACACTCCTTAATGAGATGCTTTACTAAAGAGGTTGAGGAGCTTTATTGGTGGGATTTCCAGCTCTGTGCTAAAGCCTGTGTCCAGGTTGGAGTTACTAAGGTGGAACCTCCACAGGCCCTCAGTGCTGCACCTGCCGGGGCTTCCAAGACCATTGAAGCTCATTGAAGCTGAGTCTAGTTGAAACTTTGAGAGTGGCTATACGGAACAGTCATTATACAAGCCCACCAAGAAGGCACTTGTACGGTCTGAGGACAAAGGACCGGGGCTTGAGACCCACCCAGGGTCTGTCTCAACAGAACACAGTACAGTTAACTATGAAAACAAAACAGAAAAACCAAAGTGAGAAATCTGTATTTAATGTAATGCAGTTATCAAATTAAATATTAGTTACTTAGTAACTCATTAGTTCATTCATTAGTAGTTCATTAGTTTGTTGGTAAATGAATGTTTTCTTGCTGCAAACACATTTTCAAGTAGATCAGTTGGCTTGAAAATCCCGCAAGTCAGAAATAATTTTTTTTTTGTACAATTTGTTTTTTCATTTAAAAAAGCAACTCCTATAACTTTATCCATTTAAACAACGTGGATACAAGTGGTCACAGTTTAGATCCCATTGTTTTGTAGTAAGTGTGTCCCACTGTGTAAAAATCAATGTGGAACATAAAGAACCAAGTACTGAAACTCACATTCTGTAATTATGTGAACTTAAAGTACTGAGTTACATTCAAATTACTGGACACCTTCTGATGAGGCTGCAGATACTGAGGTTGTGTAAAACAGGCTGCAGTCTAATCTGATTTGGGGCAGCAGTTATCTACAATTAAAACCACAATAGCTTCATGGGAAAGTTCGCTTATAATCTCGTTCCACTTTTTATTAATTAGTGTTTTTCAGAGCATTATGCAAAACCTTTTAAGCAATTTCAAGCACTAATTATAATACTGTAGCCCTGAGTTACAAACATACTACATAATTCTTCTAAAAAGTGTCATTTCCAGGTGTGAATGAGACGTTACTTTGCTTAGTTGTTCTGTCACAATTTCCCAATTCTGGTTCTGGACAACCCACTATCTTTCACAGTTCAGTGTTTCTCCTGCTTCAACCCACCTGATCCAACTAATCAGCTTATTAACAAGCCTTTCTTAAGGTGTACAGAGTATACTAGAGCAGAAAAGCACTAAAACGTGTAGGATAGAGCGGCTCCAAGGCCAGGACTGGGGCCTAGTATGAAAACAGTTGACCAAAACATTTTATTTTTGCTCCCACAGCTGTTCAACGGGTCCTCCAGAACACAAACAACTGTTTACTAGTTTCACACACATGACCACTCGCGCACAAACAAGGGATCATTTCACAGCCTTACTTACTTTTTTTGCTTTTTAGTAGCTTCCCCCTCCAAAACTTAGTGTGCAAAACTTAAATTAAAAAAAAAGTTTAAAAGTTTAATTTTATTCAAAAAACAAAACATTTAAATTTTCTTAAATGGTCACTTCCAAAACTACAGGTCACTACAGAGACAGTCTTAAATGGTCTTTCTTAAATGGCCACTACAGTAACATTGAGTTAAATAATCAGAGCTATGGTCGTTTTGATGGAGACAAAATGAAAAGTTCTATCATTTATTTAAATTCAGGATTACAGGTCCAAGAAGTTGAAAAACTGTTCTGCTGAGCGCCGTCCTCCCAAACCAGGCCGTGTTAACCCTTTATATACCCCGATCAGGCATGACATTCTGACCACCTCCGTGTTTCTCCACTCATTGTCCATCTTATCAGCTCCTCTTACTGTATAGCTGCACTTTGCAGTTCTACAGTCACAGACTGTAGTCCATCTGTTTCTCTGATACTCTGTTACCTCCTTTTACCCCCCCCCCCCCCGTATTAGTCAGTCAGTCAGTCAGTCAGTCAGTCAGTCAGTCAGTCAGTCAGTCAGTCAGTCAGTCAGTCAGTCAGTCAGTCAGTCAGTCAGTCAGTCAGTCAGTCAGTCAGTCAGTCAGTCAGTCAAAGGTGAACTAGCACCACTGGAACTGGTCTTAATTGCACATAGGTGTAACTTTTGTCAGTGTGTAAAGTCTTCTCTGAAAAATGGTCTTTCTTGTGACTGACTTGGCCATTAAGACGGTCTAAGTTAGGACCGGCCCCTGTGGCCGTATACTGAATAAAAATGAGCAGCTCAGACAGCCTTGCTAAGTTTATGCTTTGTTTCAGACGCCAGCGGTGGAAATCCTAATATGTGACCTCTGTCAGCAGCTGTCCAAGCTGCAGTCTAGTGCAAACCCCTCATGCGCACTACACCAAGGTGCCCCCTACCCCTACCACCTCTATTTCTTTTTCTCACAGGAAGCCTAACACAGGAAGCCAGCCAAGTTGAGGTGGAACCAGTCACAGGATTGTTTTCTCGTGGGTTTGATGTGCTGTTTCTTTTTAGGCTCGCTGGCTTTAATGTGGTGGTTCACACACACCACGTAGAGGAGTTCAGACACTAGCCTTGCAGTCTCGGCCAGTGCAGTCCTCAGATGATCTGAATATGTTAGTGAGTGCACAGCTGGCTGCACTGGCTGTCCTGTATGAAGTGTTAGCCTTGCTGACCCTCAGCGGGCTCTGATTACCACTCTAGTGTCTGGCCAAGACATTTATCCACCATTGCCTGCATGTTCTAGTGTGCTGTGATTGAACCAAGAGGTCTCAGTGGTCTCATCAAACACAGTTGAGAGGTCTTAAAGGGATACTCCAGCATTTTTCAACCTAAAGTCACCTGCTCATAGACTTATTTTACTATATGCGAGGGAACTGGCAGATTTTTTGTTTTAGGTTCAGGTTTAGGTTTTTAGCAGCGTTTAGGATGAAAAAGATTTGTAACTTTCTGAATACCTTTGATCCGACTGTTGGTCTTTCTCACTTTATGCGCAGAATGAGCAATACAGAGCTACCGCAGTCCGTTTATTAGCATCTGAATGCTTCAAAGAAATCTCCTGAATTGCCTTTGAAGACAGTAAAATTGTGAAATTCACTTTTAGTTCAGTTCAGCAGCTCTATTTTGATCTGAAAGACTTATTTTTGCCTAAAAGAGGTGCATACAGTCAGTCAGTAGCTGGAAAAATTCTGATAGTTGTGGCCAGTTGGTCTGTGTAGCTCTATAGGCAGAATACTTCAGATTGAAGCTAATAAATAGATAGAAATGCGCTTATGACCAGAGTCACTGTACACGGTTATCTGATCAAAGTATTAGACAATTACAGGTCATTCAGGACCAAGTTTCAGAGCCAGAGCGTTCAGTCTTAGCAGCGTCAGTGAGCCAACAGACATGCTTGTTCTAAAACCAAGGCTGGTGATTGGCTGTCTAGATTATATTCCTCGTACATGTTATTAATATCAGTGATTCTTGATTAGTCTGCCGTCTTGCTGGATGTAAATATATCCACTTCTAGCCCCTCTCACTCATTTCTGGTTTAAGCCACACCCTCTTCTGGTTGGTTATTTATGGAACATGTAGGAATGCATGATATTGGTATCAGCAGATGGTTAGATTTGACTGATGTGTTAAACTGATATTTGATTGTATTTATTTCACTCTGGAAGATCAGAGCGTTTAGGCTATGCTGGGTTGCTGTGCTGAAGTATCTGCATTTTATTCATCTTTCTTCATTGGTAACCCTGGACTAATAAACCTGATATTTCTCGGTGTTGCTAAACCAGCTGTATTCACCGTTTCATCATTTTTATATATGTTTATTTCAGCAGTGGCGATACGTACATTAAAACGTTGTATGTCTGCATCAGTCCTCAAGTTTTATATCGGTCCATCCCTAGGAATAAGTATCAGAATCGGGTTTGAAGTCAAGCCACCTGAATTAGTATTGGTGTCAAAATTTTGATTGTCCAGCCCAGTTATCACTGCATCGCTTTCTTTTGCTGCTGTTGTAGTGGATGAAGGTGCAGGCTGTGCTCACATTGCACTTTAATGCCTCTGCCACGCTGCCGCCGGTGCTACAGGGCTGCATCAGTAGCCTGCAGCTGCTAATTGATGAGCAGGGAAGCCAAGCTGCTGATTAGCCTCTGTGGTGGGTTGTACACACACACACACACACACACACACACACACACACACACACACACACACACACACACACACACACACACTCTCACTCTCTCACTCTCTCACTCTCTCTCTCAGAGGGAAGGGAGGGGGCAGAGGATATGGGTTATTAGCAAGCAAGCCCACATGTGGTGTCAGCTTAAGAGGAAGCTGTGTGTGTGTGTGTGTGTGTGTGTGTGTGTGTGTGTGCAGGTTTCTGTGGGACCGGAAGAGAACACACAGACAGCAAGGTCTCTTTGAAGTCCCATGTGGTAGATGCTCACTAAACAAAAACTTTGTTTGATTGACAGGTTTTCTTTTGGTGCTTCAATTACTTTGTCTCGCTAATCCTCACATTCACGGCCTGCTGATGTGTCCAGGTTGTTGTTTTTACTGCCCAGACTTTTGCTGTTGGTTCAGTGGAAATGATCTTCATATCGAGGTCTTTACAAAAGAAATAATATGAAGCCAGCGAAAAATATGGACCCAAGAAATTCTTGTTACTTTTTAATGTTTTTATGTTTATTTGAATTGTGAATACGACTTTATTCTAATGTATATTGTGATAAACTCACTGCTGAGGTACATTGTTTAAAAACTTGCTTAGATGCCTGAAACTTTTGCACAGTGCTGTAACTACTGGTGTAATGTAGAGATGGCTGGGATCATTATACACAGAAATAATTGTGAAATGAAACATAAACGTAGATCTGTTCATTTCAGAGTTAAAGCCTTTGCGTGAGACACTACCAGCCGAAAAAAAAGATATATGTGCAGCATAGAACATTACGTCCAGTCTGGCCTGCTGTAACCTTTCTTAAGCAGTCCCAGCTGGGGAAGCTAGTCTAGCAGGGCTGAGCTTGATGATGGGCCTCTCCCCCTGACATGCACTCCACTTCTTATTAATGACACTTGCGTACTATTTCTGTTTATGGTTTCCCCCTGGATTCCCCGAGACAGAAATACAAGCCCTTCCTCCTTTTCAGATGCAGATGCCTTGGAAAGGAACGAGAAGCGAGAGTGTTTATCCTCGACAGTGTGTGATAGACGTTGCTCCAGTTCACTGCATGCGTGAATTGTTAGTTCAGCAGAGAAAAACAAGAACACAAGTGGACTCTGCTATAATGCTTGCTTGGTTGAGAGAGACTTTCAAGTAAGTGTATCTAGGAAGTGCAGAGGAAGCAGAAGCATCATTACAAACATGAGAAGAAACTCTAGCACCTCTCTTTGATAAACACGGCTCCTTTCAAGTTTGTGGAAAACTCAAGAATTGTTATAGCAGGTGGTGCGTTTGTGCTTGGAGCCGAGTTGGGTTTGGATTTGTGGACATGAAGCTTAGTCGTGTCTTTCCAGTGATGTTTCAGAACTAAAATTTACATTTAGTGTAGTCTTAGGCCAGTGATATTCACAAGGTACTTTATGTGAGTCTGGGTCAAGTCGCGAGCCACTGGGGTGCGAGTCTGAGCTGAGTCTCGGGGATGCGAGTCAGAGTTTAGTCTTGATTCACTGGGGATGAGAGTTTGAATCAAGTCTTGACTTTCTGGGAGTTGAGTCTTAAGTCTCTAAGGTACGAGTCAAAGTCTTGAGACTCTGTGGTGTGAATCCAAGTCTTGAGTCTTTGAGGTGGGAGTCAGAGTCTTGAGTCTCTAAGGTACAAAGTCTTGAGACTCTGGTGTGAATCCCAGTCTTGAGTCTCTGAGGTGGGAGTCAGAGTCTTGAGTCTCTAAGGTGAGTCTGAGTCTCTGCTCTTTGAGTTGCGAGTCTGAATCTTGAGTCTCAAAGGTGCAAGTCCATTTCTTATATCTCTGTATTGAGTCTGAGTCTCGAGATCTCTTGAGGTGTGAGTCTGAGTCAAGTCTCTCTGGTGTGAGTCCAAGTTTATCTTAAGTTAAATACTTAAGGGATACAGTTATCTGGGTTAAGGGATCTACTTGTGTGTTGCATGGTACTTCTTATCTGTGCCTCTTAATGAAAGGTTAGACTTTTTACTGTACCGTGGTGAAACACTTGATTTGCGAGGGTGTGGTTTGACTCCTGGTTGTAATGGCAACAGGGTTAAACACATAATTTTAGGATGGCTTTGTGTAGGCCTGTGCTAACTGAAGCTCATTTTGTCCTTAAGGTTATTCCACTTTCCCTGAAGTGATTATACGCAGCTCTCGTAAGGTAAAGGGGGTTGTAAGTAAAAACTCAAGGTCAAGATGTTCATGCAAATGGTCAGTGGCCTTTAAAGTTGAAGTGAGTGGTGGAATCTCTGGAATATGCTTGTTTTTATTAATTGGAGTGTTATTTTTTTCAAATAAACAAAGTGAAAATTCAATGCCCGGTGTTTCCCTTGCATACCAGGACTAAGTGCCTTCGGCGTGAACTCTCCCACAATGCTCTATGATCCAAAGTGCTGGATCAGATTCAGCGTAGTGACTCATTGGCTCCCATTGTGTTAAAATACCTCGTCGGTTCAGAGCTGTGGGCAGCAGAGAAAGGCAGACAGAGAGGGAGGAGAGATGGTAATTAGAAACTGCTGTGGGGTGAGGGATGTCCTGTTTAGTGTGTAGATGGTGGGCTGCTCCCTGCTGCATGGAGATGAACATGAAAGAGCCTCCGGTCTTGATTTACGGACACTTAAGAATGCTTTACAGCTTGTGCTTGCAAAATCAGTGGCAGTCTTGATTACTGGTCAGTAAGGCTGGGCGACATATCGTATCTTTATCATGATCCCAGTGTGAGATGCTGCGATAAACACATCTGAGCTGCGATGACGGGTCAAATTGCATTACAGGCATGTGGCAACAGAGTGACATAATTATATAGGAGACATAGGTGACAATTATATAATTATATAAGAATGTAACACGGCCCAATATTAGTGCAACAATGTGCTTTGCTCAGTGGCGCCACAATAGTGAGTACTGAATTTAGTCTTTAGTTCTTTTGGTATTTTTGGTGTTTGTAAAAAGATGATGCCACAGTAATGTTCTATCTATCCAGATGCTGCAGGAAAAACTTCGCTATATCGAACAGGTATGGATTTTATGGCCAAATGGTTTAGACAAAAATACCTTTATTTTGATTTATATTTATAGGAATAGCCAATTGCGATTATGCCTTGCAATCAAATAGACTCATAGGTGGGCTATTAATGTGGCATGATTAATGATTTGCGTGCATATTCTGACCAAAATTGTGTACTTTTGTAGGATAACATGAACAATTGGATTTACCAAAACACCTGAAACTCATCTGCGTCTATATTGGATTGTAGCCGTTAGCCTTATTTTGTCGGTATATTGTAGCCTTTTGCGATATCAGCATTTCCAAAAACTTACTGTTATTTTGCAGGCCTGATAGTCAGTAGTTAATAATACTAGCGAGGGTCGTCACTGATGTAGGACCCACATGCAAATTTCTCAGTCTTTTAACTTGGCCTACCAAATCTAATGCCTTTGACTCTGAGAGATGGAGGCGGAGAATGAGAGCAGACAGACTTGTTTGAATGAAAAAAATTTTTACCCTGTCATTTATGGAGTTCATGTTTTTTTTTCTTTCCAAACGTAAATACTGTTTGTTATTCAGTTGAACTTGTTTTCTCTGGTAGTGTAATATATTTAGAAGCCGTGTAGATCTTGTCATCAAAAAGCACTTCATGCTCCAAACACATCATTCATCTCGGTGTTGCTGAACGATTCAGTAACTGTTTAAAAATTTGGACTGAGTTATCAGCCACAGGCAGATATACACATTTCTCTGTGTAGACGGCCTGAAAGAGGGGTCACAACCCAAATGTTAAGAAGAGCCATTTCATCCTTTCAACAAATGTCTCAGTATGTGCTAATGTGATAGTATGGGCAAATTATATATATCTTTTCATATGTATGTGTGTGTGTGTGTGTGTGTGTGTGTGTGTGTGTATATATATATATATATATATATATATATATATATATATATATATATATATATATATATATATATATATATATATATATATGTGTATATATATATATATATATATATATATATATATATATATATATATATATATATATGTGTATATATATATATATATATATATATGTATAAAATCTATCTCTCTCTCTCTCTCTCTCTCTCTCTCTCTCTCTCTCGAATATATATATAAAAAACTCCAGAAAAATTCTTACTTTGCTCTGCTTTAAGCTCAACTGCGGCCTCTTTTCTCGCATCTCGGGCATATAACCTTTCATCAAAAGTAGATCAGTTTCTTGCAAAATGTCTCACAAAATATCTTTTGCAAAGCTAAAGTCGCTTCTCATTCTCCAGCTTCTTGTTCATGTTGTCCCGTTCCACCTTAAATGTAGCTACAGCACCATTTAAGGTCTAACAGGACAATTCAAACAAGAAGCTGGCGAATAAGAAACTGACTTCAGCGTCATGACTTCTTTGTGTTTGACAGTTTTCCATTGCAGATTAAACGTGTTAGGAAACCAGCTGGAGAGCTTATATAAGAGTTTGCCTCTAAAATACTGATGATTGTCTTAAATCTTTGTCTTTTCTTTGTTTTTGCTGCGTTGCTGTGTGACCAGCAGTCTGG
Organism: Pygocentrus nattereri; assembly: GCF_015220715.1. Classification (NCBI taxonomy): domain Eukaryota; kingdom Metazoa; phylum Chordata; class Actinopteri; order Characiformes; family Serrasalmidae; genus Pygocentrus; species Pygocentrus nattereri. Next base: position 27,063,444 of record NC_051235.1, read on the forward strand.
GCACCAATTTTCAGGGTTAATGGGTGAATTAGAAGATATGGGCTACATTAACTCCAGCGTTTAAGACCGTTTATTGTTAAAACTGTGTTGTATGATCAGCAGAGCTTTATTTTACTGTAAAGGAGGATTGTTTTATTTTCACCTAAAAATCTAATTCTGCTGTGGAGCCGGCACAGGGCAGTACGAGAGCCGCGTGTTGCTGACCCCTGGCCTGGAGGGCAGCTTTAAAATGTTTTATTTTCTATAGGATTCATACAGGTGCACCTTTGCACTCACATTTTAAGGGCATTTTTTGGAGGGGCATTTTTGCCAAAGATCCTCTGAGATTTCAGGATGGGTAAATATAGGTGTGCTGCAGGAGAGAGAGATGTTGATCAGCAGATTCCAGCTTTCTCTTCGTGTCTGAGGGTATTTCCATTGCGCCGCGGCTGCAGTAGAGCCCTGGCTCAGTGGAGGAATAGCAGGATCATTAACTCTGCCCTCCAGCCCCAGACTAGGAATGCACGTATCACCTGTCAGCTGGAGTAAGCAGATCATGCGCACTCCGCCTAGGAAACTTGAACAAGACTCAGGTCATAAGGGACAAACTCTGCCTTCTCTGCCTGACCTGTTTCTCAATGCTGCCGGTGTCCACTTTCCACTGTCTTGGGTTCACATTCAGAATGAGCAAGGACACCACAGTGTTTATACAAGACACAAGGCATACAGGACATTTACTTAGACGAGGGTTGTCACAAAACCACAATTTAATCCTGATGCTGGTGTAGTGTCACAATACCAGCATCCAACTGTGGCAACCAGTGTCCAATGTTTTTCTGTCCACTTATAGTTTTTGAGTTTTTATTGACCAAAAAACATCACAATTCATTTGTACCATTTCCATCCTCTGTTTTATCCTTCAGAATCTTTTAAGACTGCCTTTGGGACTGATATGTGAACCTCTTTTCTCATTGGAGGCCCTGTGTTGGACCCAGGCTGATCGTTACTTTAGTTTGAATGGGTGGGGCTAAAATGAATTTGTTGGTGTGACATCACAGAAACCTAATTTGAATTGGAAGTCAGAAGGGGCTGTTTTGTGGGTTAGCTCCTATATATGGACTGTAGAGTGAACAGCGTGCATGCATAATTATGTTTATATCCAACGTCATCAACGTTATTTTAAAAATTGAGAGAAATATTCAGAAAACAAAGAAAAATTCTTATGGCGTAATTAACACAAACAGCTCCAGAATGTTTTAAATATGACCCTTTTGATTGTGTTGGAGGGAAGATTAATGGGGATTAATTAAACACTACATGCGTTTTTTTCCGAAATAATTACTTTACAGTGTAAAGTTGTAATATTCATCCAAGACGAGTTAGTATGCGCAAATGAATGTTATAGGATGAATATGTCAAAACAGTGTTGGCTTATTTAAACAAGGAATTGAACTGTTTACCATGTTGTTATTGAAAAAGCACTGAGCTTTCAGCACATCGGTGTGTATTAAAATTCATAGTATAAGTGTCTTTGTCTGTTCAACCCTCTCTAAATCGGTGCTTCCCATTTCTGTGCCTGAACTTCCTCCTCTTTGTGTATTTTGGTGTTTTCCTGCTTTTACACATCTGACGAAACACAGCAGCTCAGCACCAAATCCTTCTTTAAGAGGAATTCACCCGAACTTCTGCATAAATCATGCAGTGAGCTGTAAATAAAGTCAGTTGAAGTGTTTCATATGTGAATTGGTTCATTATAGAGAAATTTCAGATTTCCCTATAGTGGTGGGGGGGTGGGGTGGGGGGGCTTCACAGTAACTATACAGCACATTTGAAAACAAATATAGCCATTTTGTTTACCAACCGAACCAGTAACGTTTATATTTGATGATGATGAGGATGATGATCTAAAATATCTACCTCTCTGCCATGAACACATTTTTAAAAAGTATGTTTTAGGCCAAAACCTTCTCAAACCTATTGTGAAACAGTGTCTTACTGTGGTATCAGGCAGCATATTCATAATCATTTTGTGTAAGAGAGCTTTGAGATGGGCTAAACACTTTGGTTGTCTGGTTTCCATCACCACTGTGAACAGTTCTGAGTCACTAAGTTTCTCTAGAAACTTGAGGGTCAGTGGTTTGATGTGAAAGGCTTTCTCTAGAAGTATTTTTACCTCAAACCAATCTGAATAACTTGGTTCACAGCTTAACCATTAACCATTAATTATGCAGAAATTTAGAAAAATGGGTGGAATTCCACTTTCAAGGATAAATTAAATTTTATTGAAGAAAGAAAAGCACTGAAAAGGGTGGGTACGGAGTTGCTAGGATTGGGGAGCTGCTACAATACATTATCTGTTCCCTACAGGCGTTTTCAGAGTCATGTCACAGCCATAAAAGACTTCCTCATGCTGGTCTTCCTGAACCATTTAAAATTGACTCTCTCGTTTCCTCACGAAGTTAAGCTCCTGGATTTTCCGCTCACTCTCGATTTCCCTGTTTCTGCTCCTCAGGGGAGATTGTGGTGAATGAAGCGAACTTTGTGCGGAAGTGCATCGGGGCGGACAGCAGTCAGGACGACCTATGGGGGAAGCTCATCTGCACCAACTTCAAAGTGTCCTTCATTACCCATGATTCCCTGCCACAACAGGTAAGCTCAGTTGGCTGATATTCATATGTAGTTATTTTATTATATGTAGGATGTGTAATTATATCACATGTAGAGCCAGTAATGTTACTTCACTGGGAAGACTAGGAAGTTTGTGGAATTATCTCCTGTTTTGGGACTTCTGCAAGTAAACAGGGGAACAGTTAACAGGTCACGCTGAGATGTCTGGGTGTGAACGAAGCATTCACAAATGGCTCAGTTGCCACTTTGCAAAAAAAAAAACTGTGAGCGAATGGTCTGACAGTTTAATGATCGCTAGAAGTTTAGGGACTTCACCGTCTCCATAACATAGTTAAAAAGTTCAGAGAATTTGTTAAGGGCAAGGCCGAAAACCGACATCGAATGCCTCTGACCTTCAAACACCTTAAAAACGATTGTCAGTAAACGTAGTTTGTTGCTTCAGATACAAATGTCTGTTAAAATTCTACTATGTAAAGTGAAAGCCCAAAACAATTAACACCACCCAGAAACACCGCTGACTTCTCAGGTCGAAAGCTTATCTGAGATTGACTGACATCAAGTACAAACATGCTCTGGTCTGTGTTCGCCTTTCCAATTGTTTTTGAAAAAAATGGATGTCATATTCTCCAGACTAATGAGGAAAAGGATTGTTACCAGTGTAAAGTTGAAAAGCCAGCGTCTGTCATGGTTTGGAGGTGTGTTAGTGTGTAACTTGCACATCTGTGAAGGCACCATTACTGCTGAGGGATACATTCGCATTTTAGAGCAACGTATGCTGCCATCTAGATGGCACCTTTTTTTTTGGTTGTGGCTGCTTGTTTCAGTAAAACAACGGCAAGACGCATTCTGCATGTGTTACAACAGTGTGCATAGAAGAGTGCAAGTGCTAGACTGAAAAAGTTTGGGGCATTATGAAGCGCATTATACAACCACAGAAACCCCAAACTGCTGAGCAACTGAAGTCTTATAGCAAGCAAGAATGCAAAAAAAACCCTACTTTCAATACTCGTCTCTGTACTGTTTTCAGTTAAATAAAGGTCGAAACGAATGTCCAAGTCATTGCTCTCCGTTTTTATTTACATTTTTCTTACTGTCTCATCTTCTTTGGAATTAAGTTTGAATGTTTTTCAGTGTCACTGTCTCTTCTCAGAGAGGTGGGTCTGGTTTATAGCATGTTTTGAAGTGTTAGTAGGGTGGGGCTGTTGCATAACTTGTTTAAGAGCATGTTTATTCAGGGTTTTTGCCGCTCACCATCAAAAGAGGTTTGACAGAGTGTTTAAAAAGATGTCTTATGCAAAGCTGCAGGTAATGGTCAGCTTGCCTTTTTAAGCTGGTTTTAAAGGAGTTTTACTTCTGGATATTGTTGAATGCACTTAAAGGGCTTCTGTGAATCATTAAAAGAGCTTTTATGTAATAAAATATGTGGTATCTTCGGAAAGGAGAAAATAATTAACCATTTGGTTAGTGTTCCCCTGAACTCTGATAAACCATGAGGAACTGGTCAGAAACATGGCCTTATTTACTGATCGACTAGTTTTATTAGAACTGCTTGATGATGAGTCTGGACTAGTACTGAGTCATCACCTGAAATCAGCTGACTGTGGACATTAGTAGCTTATTTATTGTAAATGTTTGATGTGTTTGACCTGTTGTACAGTTTAACTGAAGTGTCAGTATCTTTTTTTTTGTTGTTGTTTATCTAGTCACATGTTTGGAGGATTTACCTGATTATCAGGGTATATTTTATATTATGCGATCAGAGTCGTACTGCTTTAAAATAAGTACTTTTAAAATAGCACCTCAATAAATCGGGACACAATAATGTTGGCTTAATTAAATATAATGTTCTTTTTTCTCTTTTTTTTGGCCATTCAGAGGTTCCAGTGCACCCATCGGCTGCTGGGAGAGCACGACATCCCTCTAGCGTGTGTGGAGCAGGTTGTAACTGGTAAGACATCTTCATTCTGGAAGAGTGTATGCTTAAAAAAAAAAAGTACATACATACAGTGAGTGAGTGAGTGAGTGAGTGAGTGAGTGAGAGAAGAACATAGAACATCTCACTGCTGTCGGATCAAAACTTTGTATCTCCAAATAGTAACTTTTGAGGAGAAGGAAAAACATACTTTTAATATAAGTCAATGGGCCGTTTTTCATTAAATTTACACACAACGTCAAGGACAAAAGGCATTTTTAAATTATTTAAAAAAAAAAAAAGAAAAATGACATGAAGATACAAGGTTTTCTTTTCTACAAGGTCTTTATTTTTATTTATATATATATATATATATATATATATATATATATATATATATATATATATATATATATATATATATATATATATATATATATACACATACACCACACACACCAATCAGGCATAACATTTATGACCGCCTCCTTGTTTCTACGCTTATTGTCCATTTTATCAGCCCCACTTTCTGTATAGCTGCACTTTGTAGTTCTACAGTTACAGACTGTAGTCCATCTGTTTCTCTGATACTTTGTTACCCCCTTTTACCCTGTTCATCAGTGGTCAGGACCCTCACAGAGCAGGTACTATTTGATTATTGGATCATGCCGTAACTCTGACGTGGTGGTGGAGTGTTGGTGTGTGTTGTGCAAATTTTGCAAAAAAGTAAAAATAGGAAAAAATTGGAGAGATGTTTTTCTTTGGAGAGTGACGATATTTTATTTCTGTGTATTCTTGAATATTGCAGCTTTTTACTGTGCAGTTATTTAACTATAGCCTCTGTACTTACTTTGGAGCTGACATGGACATCGCCATTGTTTGTATGTAGTGTCATTATAAACGACAGCTTCCTGAATGTTGTGGAAAGCTGGTGCATTCAGGCCAAGTGAAACTGGATAATGTGAATGTAGAAAAGTACAAATCATGCAGGACCACGGAGGACCTCTGAAGTCGTGTTGTCATTCTGTAGTCTGTGTCATGCTTATGTCAGGTTTTCCATGGTTAACTAAAATGTTGCAAAGCCATGGAAGTTTCTCCTCGGAATGTCACTGGTTCCTCTGGAATGCAAAGTCATTAAGGAGCTGAAATACGACTATTGCTACATATAAGCTGGTGCTGTTGATCACTGAACCAACATCAAGTCTGACAACCTCACCAAAATACCCCACACAAGCCAGCAAGCTTCGTCAGATGTGATAGTTTAGTGGCTTTGGCAGTTTTAGTGCTGCAGTTTCAGTAGCTGGTAATGAGTTAACTGACATTTATTTCTGTCAGAAAAACCTGCTTAGATTCACATTATCTGATATGGGCATGATGCAAACTACAGAAGTCTTTTTAATATATTTGATTGAGAGTCTTGTTCAAACCCAGCCTTTAAATAGCTACAGATTTCCATTAGAGGTGGGCCAAGCAGTGATTTGTGAGGTTGGTGTCGATTTGCTGATTTGTCCTTTATCACGATTGGTCATGCTGATTCCAATCAGAGGTGGGGAAGGTATAATGTGACACTTAACTACCCAGGCAAAGACACCAAACGTGGTTTAAATTGGTCTACAACCCTAGCACTGCAACAATGTCAGTGACATTAACCCAAGAGGATGCTTTCAGCAGCCTGTGCTGGACAGTGTTCGTGGAAGACCTAATGAACAGCCAATTAACAACACTCTTAAAAACGATGGCTCTTTAGTAAAGAAAGTAGTTCTACAGGGAGGGCCATTTATATGGATACACCCAAATAAAATGGGAATGGTTGGTGATATTAACTTCCTGTTTTGTGGCACATTAGTTTATGGGAGGGGGGAAACATTTCAAGATGGGTGGTGACCATGATGGCCATTGTGAAGTCGGCCAATTTGGATCCAACCTTAGTTTTTTCGATGGGAAGAGGGTCGTGTGACACATCAAACTTATTGAGAATTTCACAAGAAAAACAACGGTGTGCTTGGTTTTAATGTAACTTTATTCTTTCATGAGTTATTTACAAGTTATGACCACTTATAAAATGTGTTCAAATGTGCTGCCCCTTGTGTTGGATTGTCAACGCAGCCCTCTTCTCCCGCTCTTCACACACTGAGAGCAACACCGCAGAAGGAATGCCAGCACAGGCTTCCAGTATCCGTAGTTTCAGGTGCTGCACATCTCGTATCTTCACAGCATAGACAATTGACCCCAAAGATAAAAGTCTAAGGGGGTCAGATTGGGACACCTTGAGGGCCATTCAACTGGCCCACGACGACCAATCCACTTTCCAGGAAACTGTTCATCTAGGAATGCTCGGACCTGACACGCATAATGTGGTGGTGCACCATCTTGCTGGAAAAACTCAGGGAATGTGCCAGCTTCCAAAGTGGATTGGTTGTCGTGGGCCAGTTGAATGGCCCCCAAGGTCTCCCGATCTGACCCCCTTAGACTTTTAACTTTGGGGTCATCTGAAGGCAATTGTCTATGCTGTGAAGATACGAGATGTGCAGCACCTGAAACTACGGGTTCTGCTGTTACAGTGTCTGGCTTCTTACACTAGAATACTTTTTGGTGCTATTAATTTTCAGAAAGGTTCTATGTAGAGCTGTATACAGCTCATTGTTCATGAATCTGAAAAACCCTTTTACAATGCAAAGAACCTTTGATCATGGAAAGGGTTCTTTGAGTTTTTATGGTTCTGTGCAAAACAGTTTTGTTTACTAAAGATGCTTTTGAAGAACCATCATTTTAAGCATGAAAAGCAACAGCAAAGTAGAAAACGACAGTTTTTTTTCCTTGAAGCAAGAAGTGGTTTAGTGGTGAGAGCGCAAAAGGGCTCCAATCGCAGAGGAACAGGGCAGTCAATGATGATCTCGCAGATCTGTGGTAAAAATTGCGAACTGCATTCTCTCAAATTTTCTGGGTCCACAATGTTTTCGTACTCGGATTCATGTGAAGTCACCATCCTCTCATTTAGCTATAACTAGATGCACTACTTTTTAAAAAGGGGGGGGGGGATCTCTGTTTGGGGGCAAATTTGAGCAATAATCACAATGAACTACACAAAATAATGTCAATCATGACTAATTATTTACATCGATTGACAGCCCATACATATGCATGTTACTGTGCTCTGACTAGCCTGACACTTAATGACCTGGTAATTATGCAACTTATTGTCTCACACCTGTAAACTCCTGTGAAAGACTAACATTTAGTGGCTCCTCTGTCAAGAATTAAGATGGTAAACACTGTTTGCAGGTCCTAACTGACTTGGTGCAAACAAAGATCCCCCGAAATGATTCTTGGCCTGTATGTTCAGTTCTAGAAAAGCCTTATAATTGGTGTAGAACCTTTACACAGTAAGGACGTTCTTTAAATTTTAAGTTCCTCACTTTTGCACGTCTCATTTACAGAAAGGCCACTGTACATTGGAAGGTTCTACAGGGAGCTGAAAGTGGTTCTTCAGCGGCATCGCTCCAAAAATCTGAAACCTTTTTGACACCTTTATTTTTAAGAGTGGAATGTTTACCATGACTGGCATGAGACCTGCGGGGTGGCCGACTCTATTCAACTGTCTGAACACCAACTTTCCTGTATAGCGGTCCAGTACAGCTGCGTATTCATCTTCTTTAGTCACAGCAATGAGTGACATCTCTCTAGAACTGGAATCCTGAAAGGCAGCTTGTTTGGTTTTCTCTGCTTTTTACTCTCTAAATTCAACCTGAATTGGTCCATTCAGTCTCCCACTGTTTGAATAGTATGCAGATATATATTCACACTAAATTATATATGTTATTCTCTCTGTGTCTCGTTCTTTCTCTCACTCTCACCCCTCTACGTCTCATTCTTTCTCTCTACCTCTTTGCGTTTCTAAAAGTGTTTGTTCTAGGCTTACAGTCGAGCCTGTTTAGAGGATGAACTAATGTAACCCATCCTGCTCTGTTTTTGTCCTGCTGTCTCTAAAGGCTGCAGTATTGTCTGTGCGGAGCAGCAGTTTGGGTTTGGGTGGCTGACTGTCCCACCCCTGTTAGCTGGGCTGTTTTTAGCTGAGCTGCAGATGAGATCATTGGCCCAGACTGTGGCCCAGCACTGCAAAGCCTGGCTGGGATTAAGCTTGTTTGTGTTAGATCATTGCCTCCTCTGTTTGCTGACTTAGCCCCCCAAGACCCAAAGCCTTGTGTAGAACTGATGGAGCATGAAGGTGTGTGTGTGTGTGTGTGTGTGTGCGTGTGTGTGTGTGTGTGCGCGTTTTTTATTCACTTTTAGGACAGAAATGTCTACTTTTTTACAGACAAGAGCAAAGGCTCCTGACTTGAAGATGTTTAATGTTTTAAAATTAAGACAGTTAAACTAGGTCTAGGTTAAAGTTAGGCTTAGAGCACTCTTATTACATGTAAATACATTTATTTATATTAGAAGACATATTTTTTATATACAAGACATGTAACATTTTATATATATATATATATATATTGTGTGTGTGTGTGTGTGTGTGTGTGTGTGTATGCACACGTGTGTGTGTGTGTGTGTGTGTGTGTATGCACACGTGTGTGTGTGTGTGTGTGTGTGTGTATGCACACGTGTGTGTGTGTGTGTGTATGCACACGTGTGTGGGTGTGTGTATGTAAAATGCCTATGGAACATGTTATGAAACATATCACTACATATAGGTCCTTACATGTAGACCACCTGTGAGACATTATTGCATATAGACGTGCACATATGCATACCTATATAATACATATGGGACAAATTTGACTCCAGACGTACAAAAACGAGTATGTGTGTGAGTATTATGGGAGGGGGTTTCTGTGCTGTCTGTGTGCCTCCAACAAAAGTCCATTTATTGGCAGCTGAGGGTTGACAAAAGCACTGCAGGTCCTTTTCAGTGCCCATTAGCAGTGCAGAGTCAAAGTCTGTTGGGCACTGTCCTCATAACGTATTAAAACCAAAAAACAAAAAATTTCAGAAGCTTCATATGACTAACTTCCACTTTATCATGAAGTGTTAGTGTGGCCTTTCCCCAAAACATAGCTGATTCAGTTTTTGTTAGTTGTAGTTCTGGTTTTAATGTTCTCCATTTAAGTATTATGCTGAGGAAATGACATTGTAGGCTTGAAGTTGATGAAGTCCAGGCTGTAACAGAGATGATTATTCAGGCTTGTTTATAGTGGCGCTGATAGGAACCAGAAATCAAAAAAAGTGTTTAATGGCTCTAAAAGCTCTCTCATAGAAATGTACTACACAAAGTGGTTGCCTAATAACTGAGACCTAGCTTTATCATACTTTTAGCATATTATCATAATGGTGTAATATTTTAAAATCAAATAATGGGGAATAAGTACATGCAGGGTGCTGTGAGGCAAAATAGTGCCCATAGAAAACCTTTGGCTCCTATCAGCAAGCTATTGCTTCTCTATAATTCTCTATATTTTCACGTCAGATCTCTCTGAATGAATGTTTACAATGACAGAATTATGCAAAATCTTTATGAATGTAATACATTTACACACATTTTGGTGTCTGGGGTCTGCTAGTAGTTTTGCAGTGGAGCTAGAAGGTTTATGTAGCAAACAAGTAATGAAAGCTTAAAGGTACCCATTAGCAAGCTGCATGCCTACTTCATCACACACTTGCCTCAAGCCACATCAAATTGTTAAGTAATCTCAAAAAGACTTGCTGGTGGGGTGCCTGACACTGTATGCCTATCAGAATGGTCAAAAGTCCTGACGAAATTGAGACTACTAGTGTTTTTAGCTGTGCACTGTGTGAAGGATGTGGGGCACAGCTAAGATGTGGGGCACTCCAAGACAGACTTGGCATCTGGGGGTAGTTTAATTGGGACATGTCTTACCAGCTCCATCATTATGCCCCATTAAATGTTGCTGATTTAATTAATTTGTATTTTATCATCGTCACTTAGCCACCAAATGAAAGCAGTGCTTGTTAAAATAATAATAGTATTGGTTTCTGAGATGGTTGCTGGCACTGAAGTGGACACAGAAATACAGAAAAGAGTAATATATTGTCCATTTAATGGTTGGTCATTTTATCGAAGAGAAAGAAAGAGAATGAGGGGGATTCCTTCAAGGAGTCTTCCTAAGAACGATTTGAGCAGGTGGTTTTGAGGAATTTGTGGAGTTCTCCATTGGTTGACCATTATGGTCATGGAGTGTAGTATGAAAGCAGTTTCATCACAATGACAGAACTTGTGGCCAAGGCTACTGAAGGCTAAGAAAAAGGAAGAGATACGAAAAAGGTAGCATGACCCTGACCACTTCGCGTTTAATATACTTGCATGTTGATTTGACTTCCTTTTCTCCCTCAGCCCTGTTGGTGCAGCCCAACCCTTTCATATTAAAGCCTTTATTTTGAGCCTTTAATATATATTCCTTCCCTTTTTATTCTACAGTGACTGCTAGTTTAATGCGGTGGCTGATGTGTGTCTGTGTTCCTCCCTGCAGTAAATGATGCTAAGGGTAAGCAGAAGATCCTGGGCTGCAATAAGAAGCTGAAGTTCAACCCCACTGAATTGATACTGTACTGCAAGGACTTTCGCATCGCTCGGTTCCGCTTTGATGAGGCCGGGCCTGAGAGTGCTAAGAAGGTACACACACTCATACAAAAAACTCTGCAAGAACGGAAAAGTAAAATCCTGCCAAACACAATGTCCAAATATCGTTAACCTCTTCAACTCCTTGAGACCACCGGTGGTTCCAAAACGCACCTCATCATATTCTTCATAATTTTTATATTTTATAAGCTACATTCAAAAGGTGGGCGTCGTATGAGGCTGTAACTCTTCTTTCCAGTCAAATAGACGGTAATGTAATTTAAACCCTTATAATGAAAGAAGCTGAACTCTTTGTTTTTCTACTGAAAGTCAACCCATTCAAATGTCATTCAAATGAACTGTCACTCTGCTATTATGCAGCTCTTAGTGGAGAATCCTTGTTTGTGTCCGATTTGCACCCTCTGAACAAACAGTCATAACTCAGGAAATGTTTACTCTCTCGCTTAACCACATAGATGGTGTGAGATTAGACCCCTTGAGGATTATTTTGGTGTAATGCTGTGTGTATTGAGAAGAATTTAAAGTTAAAGACAGAAAATCGTGAAATAAGCAGATTCTGATTTTGAGAAATTTAAATCTGAGTCAATGGGGCAGTTTTCTGTGCCTAGTGCCAAACAAATGCTCATAGCATTAAAACTAATTGATAAAATGATGAGATATTTCAGGTTTCAGAAAGGACAAGTTTCTCTACCATTTAAAACTGAAATGGAGTTTCTAGATGAAAGTTTAAGGATTTTAAAGCAGATTTCCTGCGTGATCAGCTGTGTCTATGAGACTGAGGTACCTGCTTTGACATCATCAAAGACATCAGTTAAAACTTGAAATTCTGAACATTCCGCCATGTGTTCTTATGGGAGGTTTTTCATTTTTAAACTTAATTTTATGAAAAAACTACCAAACCGATCAACTCCAAAACATACATAGCACAAGTCACAGCGCAGAGACCTTCGAAACGCAGTTTGAACAGAGCCTGTACGTCAAGCGGTTTGGGCTGTATTAATCGCAGAAAAGTATGGAAGAAGAATAAGTATGAGAAATAACAATAGAGTGCTTTTTCAAGCTCTCTAAGATGGGCAAACCTGCAGACCTGCTGGAGAATGTTCTGTAGATGGTTCTATATAGCACCCTTTTAAAAAGGGGTCTGTATAGCATCAAAAAGGGTTATTCGGTGGGTACAAGCTTGACATTGTGACCCCTTTTGTGCTGTATAAAGCCCTTTTCAATGGGTGCTTTATAGAACCATGTACAGCACATTCGCCATTAAGCCAAAAAACCCTTTCGCAATGCCAAGAACCCTTTATTTGGAATAATCTTTGCATCTCTGCCTTGTCTGCTTGAGGCTGCTGGGGAGCTATTCAGGTTTGCCGCTTGTGCCGCGTTGCTTTGGTTTAAAATTAGTCAGGACTCAAGAACAGGTGATTCGCCACCATGTCTTTTTCTTTCAGAAAGAGTTCTAGGCTGTTGGAGACTGTGTAGTGTATAGTACGTGCTCTGCTCTTACACATCATGCGAAGCCACGTTATTGTACTCTCTGTGTGTGTGTGTGTGTGTGTGTGTGTGTGTGTGTGTGTGTGTGTGTGTGTGTGTACAGTGGGGTTCAGTAGCCCGCGACCACTCGTGAAATTGCATCTATTTTGCAATCCTCTCTAATTATTTTTTCCATTGAAATTATATTACCAGCATAACAAATTTAATTGTAAAGTAGTGTTTACATGAATTTCATGTACATGAATGTTTGGTTTGTCTTCTTTTTGCTTTAATGATGGTGTGCACTCAAGCTGACATGGATTCAATACGTTTATGCAGAAACCTCAAATCAGTAGATCAGATCCGCCTGAGAGTCGCCTGAACAGTGGAAGTGTTTCAGTGGAAGGAATGAACCAAAGAAATCCGATGTTTTTGTGCAAAGGCCTTAAGGAGGTGAATTTCATTGACCTAGGAACAGTGCAGTGTTCTTCATTGTGATTATCATAACTTTTGGTGCTTTTCAGTTTTTCAAGATTCTAAAAATAAAAGTTGTTGTTTATTTCCAGGTTTAAATGGAAGAAATTCAGGTTTTCAGTGTAGCCTCAAGCTTTTGGACTCCACTGTGTGTGTTTATATGTAGTAGTGGGCATTACATTAGCTCTGTCAGCTGCATCAGCTGCACTTACAAACCTTGGACCAGCTGGTACTAAAGCTTGCGTGACTGTGATATTTTCCAAATTCCAGTCATGTCTGATGGGCAAATATGTGGGACACACGTTTGAGACAGTTGGCTTGAGAATTCTGTACAGCTAAGATCCGCTTCAATTCAAATTTCTTATTCCAGTTTAAATGGTGCAGCGGTTACATTCAAGCACCTGTACAGAGGCCAGAATGTAACTGCTGCTGCATTTAAGGTGGAATGGAAAATTTGAGCAAAAAGCTGCCAAATAAAGAGCCGACTTCAGCGTTGTAGGAATTCAGATGTGACTCAACATTTAGGAGCAAATGTTGACACAGATCCCAAAATAACAAGCCACTGTTGATTTTCAAAAATAGATGTACTTAAGGATCTAAAATGGTTTTATTTGGAAAAATGAAACATACAGTAAAAAGTAGTTGGAACAAAATGTGGTTCCAGGTTTTTCCTTGATGCACTTTGCTTTTAATATTTAGTATTGATTAGCCAGAACACATTCTGAATAATAATATTTTGGAAATGGTTAAATGGGCATACTGACATATGTCAACATAAATAACTTTATGTGTGTGTGTGTGTGTGTGTGTGTGTGTGTGTGTGTCTCCTGTAAATTTACCATTTTAGAGGTTTTCTTCCGACAGCAGCAATATGTAAAGAAACTGAGAGAACAGTTCTGTATTTGTGAGTGTGTAGATATTTGTACATGTGCTTCATTTTGGACCTAACGCACGTGCGTACACACGCCGCATGATTCCTCCGAGTTGGGGATTAGCCTGTAAGAGGATTCAGAGCTCAGCTGATGTGTTTACTCACCGTGGTTTATGGTGCTTCTGTTAGGCCAAAAAGAGAGAAACTGTCAGGCTTTACTTGTCTGCTTTTAGTTTCTACTTTTTGGACCGAAATGTTTGTGAATTAATTTGTTTTAGATTTGTCAACTGCAAATATTTATGCTGTGATTTCTTTCATCATGGCTCAGCTACATAGACAGAATAGTGCAGTAACCTTCATTTGAACTTGTGCGCCGGGCTTTGCAGCAGAAAGGACAACTTTTGTGTTTTCCCCTCTACTCTAAGTTGGAGTGGATTATAGTTAGTCTGCTCACCCGGGCACCCTTCCTTTCATCCTGTTCCTCCATCTGGCTCTCAGTGAGCCTGTAGTGGAGCTGGAATTAGCGCTGTCTGTCTAGGAGGAAAAGCCAGTGTGGGACCAATTTTTCCCTGCTCCACCCAGCTGGCTGGGACACAAACGCTCCCTTGCTTTAATTGAAAAAAGACCAAATCATGAGCTGTTCGGTTGGCTCTGAAGGGCGTCAGTGCAACTCAAGCCTGCTTATTTTGATAATATGAATATATTATAGGTGATAATTTGTTGTCTTTTCAACTAAATGCTGTATCTTCTCAGAATGGTAACTTTATAGAAGGAGCAAAAAACATTCAGTTTAATGTTTGTTAAAGGGCCAATATTGTGGAATTCTTTTTTAAATGAAAGTGTTTGATGTATTTAAATATAAACATTGCAACATATTCATTTTCTAGTCAGTGTGGTGCTTTTATGGAAATTAAGCTACAAAAACAGCCTATTTTAAATTAATTGTCACAAAATCCACACCTTTACATATATCCACCTATTCAACCTATAGCAAGTTTGCTTCTCCCATTCACACTGATGTTTAGTGAGTCGTTCAGCCTGGACTGTATGACAAAAAATAAAAAAGTGTAGGCTTTTGGCCATTTAATATATATTAAAAAAAAGTTTTTATTTCATTTCAAGTAATTTTGGATCATTTATGTTGGCTTCATGAAATGGTCACATGAAATAATGGACAGTTTGTTCTCTCATCCTTTCTACAGCAAAAGCCCTTAAATGGAAAAGGTTTGGTCCACTGTGAAATATATTTGACCGCATATTTCCACTAGAACGTTTTAAAGCTGTCGGTTATAGATAGTCCACTATGCTCTGTTGAGGAATGTGTCTCGACCGTGTCATATCTGTCTTCCATTAGAGTTTTTGCTGAAAGGTGTATTCACACAGGCTTGACATGCAGCCTCTGACTCACGCAGACCCTATAGACCCATCCTGTTGCCTCACAACAGCTGCTGTTGCCTGGAGACGTGGAGCGTTGTGTAAAATGAACTGTACTGTCTGACTCATTGGCTGAAAGAAGCGAGTAACAAACTCCTATTCGTCACTCCTTCAGCGCAGCAGTTTTGATTGGCTCATTCTTCCAGTATGAGTCAGGGCAGGGATGAAAGCGTTCCACAGTATGTGAGGAATGGTTCTGAGTCATCGGGGAGGACATGAGGCACTAGTTTTTTCGAATGTAGGGTTAGATGGTTGTTTACGTGTTCTCGAAGCGGAAAAAAAAAGTGTTTCCCTCAGCAGGGGGAAAAGGAAGCAAGGCAGCGGTGGCTCACATGCTGTATGTGTGGACTAAGCCAGTCAGTGTCCGTTGTATTAATTATTAAGTATTCTACCAACTAAGGTGACAGTTTTAACTGATGAGTGATCAGGGTTTTTAAAACATGCCAAAAAATAAAAAGCTGACTCAACTGGAAAAAAAAAGAAGCTATTTATATTTCTGTGCATATCAGAGGCCACCAGTCAAAACAGCCATTAATTGTAAGTTCATAATTTTTCAGCATCAGAAAGATAAAGAAAATTACACAGAATCCTCAAAAACTAAAAATAATACATCCGTTTTTCTTTGTCCATTTTGACAATTTTTGCCAGAACACACGCTGAATAATATATTTTGGAAATGGTTAAATGGTTACTGACATGTCAACATAAATAACTTTATAAATAAATAACTATAATAACTAATAACCTTTTGCTTATTCATCCAGAAGAGCATTAGTGAGGTCAGACACTGATGTTGGTCTGGCTCACAATGGTGTGTGATGAGGTTGAGGTCAGGGCTCTGTGAGGCCCAGTCAAGTTCTTCCACACCAAACTCACCCAGTCATGACTTTATGGACCTTGCTTTGTGCACTGGGGCTCAGTCATGCTGGAACAGGAAAAGGCCCAAACTGTTCCCGTGAAGATGGAAGCATACAAATGTCCAAAATGTCTTGGTCTGGTGGAGCATTAAGATTTTACTGGAACTAAGGGTTCTAGACCAACCCCTGAAAAACCACCCCATATAATTATCCCTCCTCTACCAAACTTTACAGGTGGCACAGGGCAATCAGGCAGGTAATGTTCTCCTGGCATTCGCCAAACCCTGACTCGTCCATCAGACTGCCAGATAGTGAAGTGTGATTCGTTTCTCCACACGTTTCCATTTTACAATAATACCACTTACAGTTGACAAGGGCAGACCTAGCAGGATGGAAATTTCACAAACTGACTTGTGGCAGAGGTGGCTTCTTATGACTGCCTGGTTTAGTCTCGAAGCTCATCAGTACAACCCTCTACTACCAGTGTTTGTCTATCAATACTGCAAGCCTGTGTGCTTAATTTTATCCACCTGTTGTTAATGGGTTTGGCTGAAACACCTGATCTCAAAAATTAGGAGGGGTGTCCCAGTGCTTTTGTCCACATAGTGTATCTAATCACTTCAGATAGGTCTCATGCATCTCCCTGTGTTTAATGGTCATTTTGTCTGGAAATTAAATAAATGAAAGGTGGTGTCTGACTTTTCACAGTAGAGAAAATGTTTTGAAAAATTTATATTTTTTTAAATATTATATAATATTATAACAAAACTTAATCTCTAAAAAAAAGTAACTTTTTGGTAGAAGGAAATAAAACATTCTTGTTTTCTGTCCTTCAATGGAACAGAAATCCTGATACATAAAATTCCATTATCATACAATTTTAGAACTTTAATGACCGCTGGAATTTTAAATTATGGCAAAAAAAAGTTTAAAGGATAAAAAATGAAGGCACTAGAATACTATTATTATTATTATTATTATTATTATTATTATTATTATTATTATTATTATTATTTTATTTATTTATTTATTTATTTATTTATTTTCTAACTTATCTATCTATCTATCTATCTATCTATATATATATATATATATATATATATATATATATATATATATATATATATATATATATATATATCTCCATCCATCCATCCATTATCTAAGCCGCTTCTTCGTCAGGGTCGCGGGGGGGTGCTGGAGCCTATCCCAGCAGTTTTTATATATATATATATATATATATATATATATATATATATATATACTCAGCAGTCATGGCTGTCCCCAGCCAGCACTAAGCAAGTGAAGGGAAATGAAGAGAAAGAGGACGGAAAGGCGTAGGAGCAGGAAATAAAAAAAGCCAGTAAAAGAAAACTGGCAGAGTTGGACTGACAGATTTCGAGAGACGAGTCTGCCAGCTCCTGAGAAACGTGTGAAGAGAGGAGGAGGGGGCACAGCGTGAAAACAAGAAGAACAAAGGGCCATTGAGGAGGGCGCTCACTTTCTGATCGCTCCGCAAACACAGACGCATTTGTCCTGCAGTTCCATTCCTCAGCTCCTCTGAAGCCTCAGGCACAGAGTGCTGATCTATAGAGGCTACGTGAAGGGCAAGCAGAGTGGCAGCCTGTGCCTATGGCACACACGCAGATGTAGTCAGAAGGCGTGCTGTACACGCAACACATTGGAGCGATTAGGGTGCACTTCAGCTCTCACTGCTCACTCGCTGAGGTGAATTTCAATAACACTGACACAGTTTGACTTTTTAAACTCTGTTTTCTCCCAGTGTTCACTGTCAACCGTTTCCTTCCCTGTACACTTCTGTCATCACGCAATAGCTACCAGATTTGGTCATTTGCTAGTTTACTCTTGCAAGCAAAGTTACATTTAATGGCAGTGCATATCGTCTCATATCTAAGGATGAGAATTTATCAAATTTGATAATTGAATTTTTAAGCCATTAATTAATATTTATAGACCACATGCACACATAGGCTCCACATAGGGCTCTAAAGAGGACATGCCACTCATCAGGTGGACGACAAAAAAGTGACACTAAGCATGTAATACTGTACTATATAAAACCCAGACCACAGATACTCAGCAGGTGGATTCAAATTTACACCAAAATAGGCAGCCTGTCTATAAAATAACAGAAAACAGTTGGATTTTTTGCCATGACTGTTAACTGTAAATACCTAATCTTGTAAAAATATTTAATTAAAAAAAAGAAAAGGTGTAATCGGAATAGTACATGTCCAGTCGGAATAGACTAGGCCACTTAAGTCCATTCGGATAGAAATTTCTGTCCAGTTGAACAAGGTGGGTAATCCTGCAAATAATCACTTAAATAGAAGAATAATAATCATGTGACAATCATGAGGATGTTCCTGCTCGGGAACTTTAAGTACGTTCTGTGCATGTGCGTCATGACATAGCGAAAGTTTGTAACATTCAACATGGCAGAGCAGAAACTGGTCTGCAGAGGAGGCAAACTTTATGCTCTGAGCTTTAAAAGACAGCGGTGGGACGGACGTCCAGCTTATGTGTCTCAGAACGTGAAGTCTTCCTCTTGGCAAGTACATGTAAGGACATTTTCCTGAGTCCGACATCAATTTATAGCAATTAAAAAAGCAAGCACTGCTCACTGCTGCTCATCTGACTCTGACCGGACTCACGTGGTGCTGGTTGTCATGGTAACGTCTACACCAAGTGTGTTTTTTTTTTTTTTTTTTTTTTTTTTTTTTTTTTTTTTTTTTGGATTGGATTACTTGTAGTGTAAACAGAGATTTTTCACCAGATTGTTGACCAGAGTGCATAAACACCCCAGTAAACACCTTAATCTATCAATCTCTCGGAATGTATTCAATCGGATTGGTAAACCTCTTTGCATGTAACGCAACAGACGCACAAAAAGCTTTAAGGTCAGTATTGATGAACTTTGGAAAGAAGATCAGACATCCATGATTAACCTATATTGATCTGTGTAGAGAGAGCAACTAGGCCTAATCAGAGAATTTGTGCTCCCATGAATGAATGCAGAGGGTGGCATTGCGGGAAATTAGGGCTGCAGTTTCTTTTTTGTTACACGTTATTGTCGTATTTAGTATTTGCAGTACTGATATTGCTGTGATATGCAAATGATCTTTCTAACCCATTGCAATGTGTTTTCCCACATATTCTGAACATTCTGACCAGTCAGAGCTCCAGATTAGTTTCTTTGGGTGTTTTGATGAATCAAAGTATTCATGTACTTCAAAAAAGGTCAGGTATTTTTATTAAAATAATGCTGAGTTTTTAACCAGGAGTGTGTTTACATGCACTTAATAAGATAATGTGAAACTCCAGGTCTACATGAGTCTGATTTCTGAAAAATGATGCCACTTTATCTGAAACTATGAACATGTATCATATAGAACATGAAGAATATTTAAGTCCTTCCTTTCGTCAAGCATGTAGATGGTTTCAGCATTGCTCCAAAACTGTTTTGTTGCATCTCGAGGTGATGTTACTTGCTTATTTCCGGTACCGTGCTCTGTTTGCACGTGTGCAGACTGAAGTCTGAAAGAAATCAGAGTAAGAGTTTACATGCACTGAGAAATCTGATTACTGAGCTATTATTTATTATTGAGTGCTTATTTATATATATATATATTTATATATATATATATATATATATATATTTTGAGTGCTCTTACATGCACTCAATAATCCCATTACACCCAGTTTTCTGCAGTTATTAGACCTTACTCCAATCTAATAACTGCAGAAAACTGGTTGTAATGGGATTATTGAGTGCATGTAAAAGCACTCAGTGTCTCCTTATTGGTGCACCAGTTGTTGGTGGGTTTTTTTTTTTTTTTAATATATATTCCAGTGTACATGTGTAGTGTTTGCAGTATGTTGTAATAGCGGTACTATTATTTGGTACATATTGCCCAAGTGAAGCTTTAGATCATGTGTATAAACAGATTCGCTTGTTGAGCTACTTGGACTTGAACTAAACTTCAGACCTCACAGAACACCTTGGTATGAATACCTCTGTAGGTGGTCACGTTTTTTAGTCTGTTAGCCTTTTTTGGAGAGTGTGTGTGTTCTTTGTGCTGGATTGGAATGAGGGTGTAGGGTTTAATCATGCCTCCAGTGTCTGGTGAAGGGGGCCGAACGTAATTACTGCATGCAGCTAAAATGGGGAGCTCCATGTTTTCCTTTGTGACAGATGGAACGAAGCCAAACTGTAATAGTGTGTTATCCTGAAGAAAATTATAGAGCTGTGCAGCAGACACGGACCCACACACACATACACGTGCCCGCACGGTTCCTCTTCGCCTCCGTCCTGCACTGAATGACCGTATTGTGTGATTTTGTACCGTTGCCACCGACACCAAACTCCGCACACGCCATTCTCAGCCACTTTGTCCCCAGAGCAATAGATCGTCTGTACAGAGTTTACTTTCTTTTCCATTATGGAACAGAACTGCCATCCAGCTGAAGGCCTGCTGTCTGCATTAGAGCTGCAGGATATTGACACAATACCAGTATTCCGGTTCTGTTCGACGTTATCGATAATATAGACAATTAAATATGATCAAAGTGACGGCCGAATGAACCTGAAGTGGGCAGCAGTTCACTTAGTGTCGTAGCTCTGTGAGCAGATTATGCTTGTGGGTATATTTTGGGTTTTCCATCTGAATGTACATGACCAAATCGTAAGGCGAATTATTCAGTAACTGCATGAATTCACTTTTTAAAAATTAATTAATTTATTTATTATTTTATTTATTAATTATTTATTTATTTAGGCAAGTTCCCCTCAAATTAATAGAACATGTTTATGGTCACACACATTGCTATGTGCTTACAATTTACTGCTGAAAGCCAAAAATCTTAGTATTATTTTATAAAAATATTTTTTACAGAGCAGATCACTGAAGAGACGCCATCTGTTTATAGTTTATAGCCCAGATTTGGGGGAAAAACGAGTCGACTTTCAGTAGAAAAACAAACTGAGTTCAGCTGCTTTTATTATAAGGGTTTAAAATGACATCACCGTCTATTAGACTGGAGAGAAGGCAGTTACAGCCTCATACGACTCCCAGCTTCTGAATGGAGCTTATGAAATATTAAAGTTCTGAAGACTATAACGAAGTGCGTTTTGGAACCACTGGTGGTCCCAGTGAGTTAAAAAGGTTAAAAGGAAGGAATAAAGCCTGGGAGTATTCTTAAAATAAAGGATCAAGTAGTTACATATTGTTGCTTTCCAAAGAAAAATCTGTCTCTCCATTTCTATTCCATCCCTGTTTTTCTATGTCGTTTGAGCACTGCAGCTGCTCAATTGTGGGGGTTTTTTTGGGGGGGGGGAGGCAGTGATGACATTCACATTGAGCCTAGCACAGTGTTACTTTCAACTGCTGGTAAAAAGAAAACATGCTGGTGTTGACTCTGAAACAGCAGAGCAAAAAATAAACTGTAGCTTAACCTCCATGCCAGTGTTCAAACAAACCAAACTACTCGCAGTGCAAACTGAGGACGTCAGAATGCGTATCACCAGTCATTTGTAAAGATCCCCAAGTTCATTTTCAGCACTAAATCAGTGGAATATTCTGAGCTGTATCAGTTTCTCTTAAGTGAAGTGTTTAGCAGCTACTTCAGAAAACTTCTCACAGCCTCACATACGTTAGGCACTTCATACAACCGGATAATTAGCTTACAGCTCGTTTTGTAAAAAGTACTCAGTTTTCATGTGGAAACCAGTCGTCCTGGAAACCCATTTACGCCTAGCTTATCTAGTGAACTACCACATTTAAAAAAAACATTTAAAAGCTGTTTTAAAGCAGTATTTGAATATGAGGGCTGCAGTAGCTGAATCTAGTTTAGTGACATACAGTGTGCTGCTGCTGGGCTTCAGCCTGGACCAGCTACAGATGGTTGGGTGGTCAAACTAGGTAAATTAATCATTTATCATGTTAACGTGGTTTGACAGCCATATTAAAGATGAATTGATGAATCAGTAATGTGATTGGTCAGGATTCTTTTGACCGTTATTTACATTATTTTACTACTTTACATAAATACATTTATAATACCTGCCAGAACCTATTGGTCAGAGTGCACACCACACACATGTTGTATTTTAGACTTATGCAGTATCAGCATCGCAAAGGCTAATGTCGCATCAACAATCAAGAAACCGTGTACTGTGCTGTGCTGTGTTGTGTTCAACTCCCAGACAGGCAGATTATACTTCAAGAGGAAGCCAGTATGCATGGTTACAAAAAACAGTGTTATATAAATAAATGGATTAATATAGCTGTTCCTTTTTCAGCTGCCATGTTTCGGTCAGATAGTCTCGATTATTACAGAACATGTCAGTGCCCTTGCATTCACCACCGCTGCCAGTTTACAGCGAGTTACTGTAAAATTGTGAAAAGTTCAGATTCAGACACACAGACACACACCTGTGTCACATGTGAAGAAAAAAAGATCGGATTTTGCCACTTTTACCTGCTGTGTGAGCGAAACCCAAGTCAGGCTGAAATATGAAGTGTGCACTGCTGGCCTGTAAATAATCATTTAAAGGTCAGAGGCGTTCAGGGCTTTTTTGGACCATGTCACACGCCTTTACAACTTAATGTGCACAGCCTAAAAATAAAAGGCTGGGCTTGATGTTAAGTTCTGTTAGATGCAATGACAACATTGTACAGATGAAGATGTGATGATTCACTCACTTACTCGGAAGACGCGTCCTGCACAGAGGGCTTCTAGACTGTTAGCCGTCTGCTTTGTTGATCAGCCTGATTCTGCTTGTTGAAAAAGTTGGGGTGCACCTAATTGTTTTCTAAAGAATCGTAATCAGTTAAATCCTTGATGGATCAGAGAATTGAACCCCTAATGCTTAAAGACTTGAGCTGCGATCCCTATTTGCATTTTAGAGCACTATCGAGAATGTCTGTCTGTCTGTCTGTCTGTCTGTCTGTCTGTCTGTCTGTCTGTCTGTCTGTCTGTCTGTCTGTCTGTCTGTCTGTCTGTCTGTCTGTCTGTCTGTCTGTCTGTCTGTCTGTCTGTCTGTCTGTCTGTCTCTTAGTGTCCAAATTGTAGAATTGAATTGCCGGAAAATTTTGAAGACACTACATAATCCACTCTGACTATCGTGGATCATCTACATAAGATGGATATGTGTTGGCCATCATGCCGGTGTTTACAGCTGCACATAATCAGCCTTGCTCATGCAGCTCATGTTGGTTTGTGTGACTGGTGAATAATGATCAGCCCTGTGATGAAAAAATAATTGAATTTATGTATTCATGCATTTTACCGCTATTTCAAGAACTTAATCATTCTCCCCTATATAGCACAGTGGGAATGAGGGGGTAGGGGCTCATTTTGGTCAGTCAGAGTGAGTTTTGCTATTGACACTCTGCTTCTTCCGTCTGAGATCATGTGACTTTTTCTGTGTTTTAGGTCTGCCTCGCCATCGCCCACTACTCTCACCCAGCTGACACCCAACTGCTGTTTGGATTCGAGTACGTTGGCACTCGCTTCTACAGTTCCTCAGGTAATAAGCTCACACAAACACTCCTCACAAGGTTTTGTAACCTTAATAACTTCCCACTAGCGAGCTTCGGTAATACGAAGCTGCCCGTTTTGAATTTATGGTTTTTGTGGTGTCATGAAAAATAACACATTGGGTATATTCACCTTTTCACCCTACAGTAGTTTAGCCCTGCCCGTTAATGATAAAGTTAAGAAGTGCTACAGTCCAGACTGCGATGAGGCACAATGCAGGACAGCCAGTCAGAACAGAAGTCATTTGTCTATATCACAATACATAAAGAACCTGTATACATATCTAAGGAGTGTAAATTCATGTGAAAATGAATTTTGACTGGTTTTGATATATAAGATCACATGAATATCTTATGTGCACCTCAGGAAAAGAATAAAGACTTTAACTTCTAATCCTTAAACTGAAGAAATTAAATGATGAAACTACTCACTCTAAATTCTCTACGACTCCAGAAAGACACTCTACTACTTCACAGGAAGAACTACACAGAAATCATCTGTGAAAGTGCTGTTTCAGGATAGATTTGTTACAGGATCCAGAATAGTGAGATGGATTTTAAAAGCTAATAGAGCTCAGAAATGATTCTCATTTGACCCACCACCGTAAACGACGAATAATATTAACACATATTTATAAAGTGCCTTTTTAAAACAAGTTAACAGCTTTACAGGAAGATTAAAGGCCCCAAATCCAAAATTTTTTCAAACCATTTTTTCCATCCATTTTGGAAGGCTCATGTTTGTTTTTGCAGCTCTCTGTGCCTTTAAGGTTCATATATGTACATGACCTCTGTTCTGACTGTCCATTCACAGTGAAGTTATCAAGAGTATTACAGACTGGGCAGGGCAGCCAGAGTTAAACCGCTGGAGGCTGGATAGGCAGATATATGCAAATTTCATGCAAAATGTCTTTCTTTCATGACATCAAAAAAACTGTTTGTACAGCTTAGTGTCCATATATGTGTTATATAGACTAGAGTGAAAACTGTTAAAACTTGAAATAAAGATTATGCAAAAAAAAAAAAAAAAAGTGAGGAACATTTACATTTATAAGATGGGTTCATTGAGAAGATGTAAACAGATAGGCTGAGATGCAAATGCGCAAACATATGAGTGAAATAAAGACGATAAAATTTGACAACGATAAATGATCATACAAATGTGTATAAATATATGAATGTGTACAGGTGAGAGGGTGAACGGCGTGGACCCGGGTGGGGGGTTGCAGACTCCCCTGTTTGACTGCTCGTCTGACTGGGACAGAGAGATCAAACGCACAGGAGCCTCAGAGTGGAGGGTGTGCTCCATCAACGAGGACTATCTGGTCTCCCCCAGGTGTGTGTGTGTGTGTGTGTGTGTGTGTGAGCTTGTTGCGCATGCTGTTTTCTGAACAGCTATGCAGATTACCAGAAGCTGGAGAATAGGATTAGTCTAGCTCATTTGCCGTATTAATCATCATTCAATCAAAACAGCAGTGCAGTCTTGCGCAACGTCCTTGTTACAAGTTTATGTAATTGCTCCGTGCGTGATTCACGGATGTGATTATAAGTTGGTGGTTAATCTTCTTTGGTGTTTTTAATGTATTGTGATTTCATCGATTTTAGCGAACATACTTACAAATGATGGTTCATCAAAGGTTTTTAGTAAAGAAAATTGTTCTGTATAGAACCCTGAACACTCAAAGAGCCCATAGCATGATTAAAGGGTTCTTTGCATTCTGAAAGGTTCTTCAGAGTGATGGAGAAAGTGCTATATTGAACCTTTTTTTTTTTTTTTTTTTTTTTAAACATTGATCATAGTTGATTGTAATAATATTGATTATTATTATATTATGCAGTCATTTAATGGCTGAAATAAAATTCTCAGTATCTGTAATACAAATATTAAAATCCCTCAAAATAGCTTGGTTTATTATTCAGTGGATTTTAGCATAAAGATAATTCAAAATTACACCATGTATAGAATTATGATGAAGTTTCATAAGATTTCATGATGAATGATTTCCTGAAGACTGAATGACTGTTTTATAAGACTTCTGTTTTTACCTCAGTCTCCCAGAGTTCTTTGTGGTTCCCTCTTCTCTGGCGGATCAGGACTTGAAGCAGTACGCCTGTTACTTTAACTCTCAGCGCATCCCAGTGAGTTTGCCACGCTGCCAGCCTCTGACAGTCATATAAATCAGCTTTACTGACCCTGACTCTGCTGTTAGGCTCACCTATAAAGTGCTTGTCAATTAATGTCATAGTAAAAGACAGAGAAAGTGTCTCACTGCTGCTTTTTTAGAAGCTCAGCTGGGGAGCATGTCGTCAGTTTGTGTAGTTAAAATGAGATATAGGCTATAGAAATATTTGGCTTTTAAAAACTGTTTGTTTTTGTGTGTGTATATGTAGTTATGGTGCTGGAATCACTCCAATGGGAGCGCCCTGGTTCGCATGTCCAGCATCACTGAGCCGCAGCAGCAGAGGAAGCTAGATCAAAGGTATGGAGGGAGAATGAGAGGTGGTGTTTTCACAGTCAAATCCTGGTACAGGATATACATGTAATATACAAACTGGTACTGGCATACATGTAATATTTGGGCTTCGCATCTTTCAGACTTGTAGCTATTAAACAGTATTTTACCAGGACACATTTGCCTTGAAGGTCTGGTTACACAGGATGTGATATCCTTGCCACAGATAGGCACTTTTCTCACAAGACAGTCCTGAAGGTTTTGCCCTGCACTTAAGATCGTCAGGTGAAAAAATAATTAAAAAATTCTTTTCTTTAATTTTAATGTTTTATCTTTGTGTGTGTGTGTGTGTGTGTGTGTGTGTGTGTGTGTGTGTGTGTGTGTGAGCATTTTTTGGCTTGAGTAAAAGTGCAACACTATTAAAAGTAAAATTCCTATAAGTTACTACAGTAATAATATTATTTTGATGAAGCATTTCTGTTAAGGACACCTAATTGGCTGCACACCTCAGTTAGCTGTTTATTGTAGTGCTGTCACCTCACAGTATGAAGGGCCTGGGTTTGATTCCCCAGCCGGGCAACCAGGGAGTTTGCCTGTTCTCCTCATGTTTGTGTGGGTTTCCTCCTACAGTTCAAAGATGTGTAGGCAGGCAAACTGAAGAACTACAGTGAATGTGCATGTCTGTGTGTCTGCCCTGTGATGGACTGGCGATCTGTTCAGGGTGTTTCTTTTCTTTTGCCCATTGAGCGCTGGGATAGACCCCCTGCACCCCAGTAGGACAAGTGGCTTAGAAAATGCGTGTGTAACTCCTAGTACATTTATTTTTGATTACTAAGTACATTTAAAACAGTACTTTTGTACTTTTACTCAAGTAGAAATACAAATAGAACACTTCTACTTTTACTTAAGTAATATTTTACCAAGAGTACAGAAACTTTGTACTTTGTTTACCACTGAATGTGTTATTTTTAAATATGTAGTTCCTACAGTGCCTCACTCCAGCGATCAAACCTGCTTGCAAAACCTACTTATAAAATGCTGTCATTGCGGAAATGTGATTAATAAAGAAAGTGCTGCTTAAAAGACTTGGTGATGGAGTTGAAGAGCAGAGTGAAGGTCTGAAAACAAAGAAAAAGATGAAAGAAAACTGATAAATAGAGGAAAATGGAGGAAGCATTCCCAGTAACCTGTGGCCTCTTCACTCATGAGCCCACTGGGAATTGTACTAGGTTTAATGCCAGTTGGTTGCTATGCCAGTTTATAGTGTTGGGCTATAGAGAGGAGTGAAGAACAAGAAGGGAGCAGGCGGACAAGAGAACTGAAAAATGATGTTGTTGTCTGTCCTCATAGTCCACACGCTCCCTGGAATAAATGTACTAAACGTAATAAATAAAGCAGATTTTGGATAATAGGCCGTGGGAAAGCAGGAAGTCAGAATTCATCCTGCTCTGCTTTTTTTTATGGCAAATGTCTGTTTTCAATTTATTTTGAATCTTGCGAAGAGCCTGTCAGCTCAATCACTTGATCTTTTGGCACAGCAAACCAAGCAGAGTTGCCAAAGCTTCTCCGAGATACGTACTGTCCCATTTTCTGTTTGGGGCCCAAACAAAGCGGTTACAGCACAAACAAGAAAACACACAGCTTCGCCAACAAGGCATGGTTAGAATTTTTTCAATAAAAAAAATAAAAGATAAGTCTAATGTATAAAAAAATCTGTATTTTGACAGGATTTGCAGTGCAATAATCAAAAGCCACCCGCTGCGCAGCGACGTCCTGAAGACGGACTTGGATAAGATTCTGCCAAACATCCAGGAGATCCAGACTGCCCTGGTGAAGCTGCGGCAGATCTGTGTGATTGGTTAGTCGGGTCACGCCCTGCTTTCACTCACAGCCTGTTTTGCTTTTCAAAACAGACTGATTTGAATCTTTTGGAGATTTAAATCTCTAGCCTTTTTGTCCTACACCACTAATGCTTGTCCATGATGTCCAGCACGTTTTACTGGTGTGGCTTCGGCAGCTGTTTATGAATCAGTTAAAGGAATACTCTTGCTTTCTTCACCCTAATATCTCTCTTCTCCATTTGTAGCATATGGTACATTACCACAGACAATGATTTTGCTGCATTTTCCTGTAATCATTAAAAAACAAGCAAACCAGAGAACCCATGGACTCCATGGTACCACAACTGCCCACTGGTTCTATTAAAGTTTTTTTTTTTCTTTGTTTTGTTTTTGTTGTGTACAGGTAAACACTAAATTATTGTTCCTGCTGATCAACTGTAAGACACAGATCCAGCAATTAGACAATAGGTTGAAAAATGGCGTTTTCCTGGCCTGTTCTTATAGAAACAGCTATAGATGCATGTGTTACTCTCCAATCCGCTTATAAAGGTTTGTTAGGATTGCATTAAGCTAGCCTTAAACAGCGATTCCAATAGTTAATAGGTCGAGATGCAGTATAAGCAAAGTCATTCAGAGCAATTTGATCGAAAATGCTTCATTATAGAGAATAAAGGGAGATTCAAAAAGATTCATCCGATTTCAAAGCACCATATTTTTACAACCTTGAGGCGCCTAGGAACCAATCACATACCAATTGTAAGAGAGGCTCATAGTTTCCAGCTGTCACAGAAAGACGGCTTCAGTCTGCGAGGAGATGAGACCTCTGAGCAGAAAGTGTTCTGCGTTCTCGACTTCAGTAAGAGTGAATCCGTCAACTGTGCAGCGTGAATTTCGTCGGCAGAGAACCTCCAACAGCTCAGAGCGTTCGTCGCTGGTTCCACTGCAGTGACACCTGACGTGCTCAGTCCAGTATGGGATGAATTTGACCCGTGGCGTTGATGTTCGTACAGCTGGTTCATACTGAGCACTTTAACTTTGTTAATTTAAACCATTACTAGTTAAATGAATTGGATGAATCTTTTTAAATCACTCTGTATTGCAGAGTAAGAATTGTTCGCTGTGGTGGTGATAGGAACCAAACCACTGACCAGCGTAATGCCTGTTAACCTCCTTCACAGCACGAAATTGTTATGACTGTTCTGCCCAATGCGTGAGACATTCTTAGAATAGCTTTGGGAAGATTTTGGCCTAAAATGCATTCATGTATTCGTCAATGCCAAAGCTATTAATGGTGGAGAGGTACGTGCTGGCATTTTTTTCAGATTACAACTAATTAACTACTATCAGCATTTCATATAAACCGTGAAGGTTCTGTGATTGTTTTGGATAGTAAACAAAATGTCCATATTAGTGTGACCCTTGATTCCTTTCACTATCACTGTAATGAGGTCCGAAAGTCTGACATGCAGGGAGATATTTTGAACAATCAGCGGGATTTCCCTTTGAGGACAAGGAAGCGGTACTGCCTGCCTCAGCATGTTGAAACACTACAGTGGAATCAGTCCTCCCTTTCTTTAGAGTTCAGTCATCTGTTTTTAACAAAATCATATCATAGTAAAGTGATGATGCACAGGGCCTCATTTTAGGTGTCTTGACATTTCTCAAAAATAGCTTATCTGTCTCATATTTCAGATAAGACCTTTTCACTCCTGGAGCCTTGCACTGGATATGCATTGTGCACGTGTTCAGATTGAATTTCTGATATCAATAAATTATGGAATAAAAGCTAAATGGCACAACACAAGCCATTTTTAAAGCACTTCTAGACTGAAAAGCCTGCCCATCAGTGTGACAATGCTTATGCTTAAAGAAAAGCCACACAAAACATATGTAGTCTAATAAATGTGGTTATATGCTGTATGACCGCCACCATCCACCTGACCTCACAAACTCACCGTCTGCTTTGTATACATGGGCAGTGCCTGAGTAGACATATACAAATAGCCAATCTTGCATTTATTTAATGCCTAGTCAAAACAGAGATTAAGTACAAATTATTTTTCAGCATCAGGAAAAAGAGAACAGTGTTTAACATGAAATTGCAAGTGTAATATCAGATTTCACGCTAAATCAATATTTAGTGCGTCCACTCTTTACAGCTTCCATTCAGTTCAAGAGACTCCCTTTCAGTTTTTCAAAGAAATCTGCAGGGATATTCATTCAAACACATTCAGTCATGTTGAGTTCTGGACTCTGGAGTGGCCAGCTGGTCCACAAGCTTTTGTGCAGTTGCTAGGAATCCCTAAAGTTTTTGGCAATTGCTGTTTTTCCACTTATTTTTTCTCAGCCTTTCACTTGGTTATCTTCTATATTTCTCATGGAATTTCTCCTGGAAAAAAGAATAATTTCGTTCAGATTGATTGGAAAAAATTTAACATATATGTACGTGTGTGTGTGTGTGTGTGTGTGTGTGTGTGTGTGTGTGTGTGTGTGTGTGTGTAAAAGGGAGAACAGTTTAAAGACCTGTACACTGATATGATGATGCATCATACTATAATATGGTGTCAAACAGTAGAGTTATAGGCCATGGAAAGAGGGACAGGGTTCACTCTATAGTGTCCCCAGTCTGATTAATAAGGATCACAGCTCTGGCTTGCTCAATAAATAAATCAAAGTGAACTTCAGGACCTTGCATTAAACTCACTCAGACTGCCTTTCTGAGCTTTTGGAAATTGTTTATTGTTCTGCTCAACCTCTTTATCTGAGATAGCGGGTGTGAATGTTTTAACTGTGTGTGCACATGCAGATCCCTTTGAGGAGTCGGAGGAGAAGTGGCTGTCGTCCATGGAAAGTTCGCGATGGATGGAGTATGTGAGGTATGAATAAACACCAAACCATGGCCAAATGACAGGTTGGCTCTCTCATGGGCTCATGCTGGCAGCACCACCGCGGCATTTGCTTTTCTTTAGATGAGTCAGTTCAGCTGCCAGCATCAGTGGCATTTGGTTGGTGGGTGTATAAGACCCTAAATATACCGGTTGAAGCAGAATTGTCATGTTGCTCAGGCAAATTCATTTCACGGAAGCTAAAAGATCAGTAAAATGTAAAGGGTTATGATTTTTGTTTCAGAGCGTTTTTGAAGCATGCGGTGGAGGTGATCTACATGCTGGAGGGGAAACAAGCCTCCGTCATTCTGCAAGGTTAGAGATGCTCTGGACATCAGGCATCAGTTCTATATGAGCCTTCTTGAAGCTACAGTACAGCCAGGAGCTAGTGCTGAGTGTTCTACATCAGCTGTAGGGCTTCTGAGCTCACTCTTTCTTTCTTTCTTTCTTTCTTTCTTTCTTTCTTTCTTTCTTTCTTTCTTTCTTTCTCTCTTTCTCTCTTTCTCTCTTTCTTTCTTTCTCTCTTTCTCTCTTTCTTTCTTTCTCTCTTTCTTTCTTTCTTTCTTTCTTTCTTTCTTTCTCTCTTTCTCTCTTTCTCTCTTTCTCTCTTTCTTTCTTTCTTTCTCTCTTTCTTTCTTTCTCTCTTTCTCTCTTTCTCTCTTTTTCTCTCTCTCTCTCTCTCTCTCTCTCTCTCTCTCTCTCTCTCTCTCTCTCTCTCTCTCTCTCTCTCTCTCTCTCTCCCTCTCTCCCTCTCTCCCTCTCTCTCTCTCTCTGCAGAAGAAGAGGACAGGGATCTGAGCTGTGTGATCTCGTCGCTCGTGCAGGTGATGTGCGACCCTCACTGCCGGAGTTTGGCAGGTTTTCAGGGTCTGGTGCAGAAGGAGTGGGTGATGGCTGGCCATCGCTTTCTCGACCGCTGCAACCACTTGAAGAAGAACGACAAGGAGGAGGTAGGATCAGCTTCCTGGACCAAACCAAACCTGGACAGCTGTAGTGTTAAGATGGCTAGAATGTAGCGTGGTCTTGTTTGAGCACTGATAACAGGTGGACATTTTTACCCAGCACTGAATAAAAGGCCTTTAACACAGCAAGCTACGAATCGCTCCTTGCCTGCCTGTTCTTCTGCTTTCTGTATGAAATGTCCCAACTTCATCATATACAGCAGGCAACCATGGTTAGCACAGCTAGCGCTCATCTTTCATAGATTGCGCCACTGCTTTTTACATGAAAATAGGAATTGAGAAAATCATTGAACAGAGGACGTCCTCCTATTGCGACAAGGCTTGTAGATGAGCGGACAAGCACGTGCACACATGTGGTTGAACTCGCCAGCAAACACCAACCTAAATGTTGAGTTTGATTGCCATGGTCTCTGTGTTCTAGTGCGTTCTCCCTATTCACACCGTTCTAGAGTGTGGAGTTTTCTCCCCTATTACAGTTAAGAGCTGCACTGGGTACCTGTATCGTTCAGAATAGATTTTGAAGTTCGACTGCTAGTTTTTAAGGCTCTGAATGGTCTTAAAGCACTGCTTACATCACAGAGTGATGCTTACATCACAGAGTGTCTGTCTCATGTTCCAGCATGTGATCTTAGATCTGCAGATACTGACCTTCTGCAAACACCTGTAAAACACAGAATACATGGAGAGACTCGTTCAGTTATTCTGCTTCTAGACTGTAGAGCTCAGTTCATCTTTTGTTAGACAGTCAAGCTCAGTGTTCACTTTTAAGAAGCATCTAAAACCATATCTCTTTACCTCAGCATTTAACTAAAACTCAAAAAGGCCCAAAATAATTAGTCTAGTTCCATTGACTTGCATTTAAAGTAAAGTAGGTTTTTTCCTTCTCCTGTAAAGTTACAGTTTTGGAGAGACGAGGTTTTGTTCTGACAACAGGGATATATTGTTCAGTCGTGTTTTGCTATTGCACAATAAAAACATTAGATGTACTTTGTTTGGTTGTTAAAAGTGGTTTCTGTTAGAAAGTGAAGGGACTTCCCAGAATAATAAGCTAGTTTGCCTGTCAGAAATTTTAGCCATACTGCCCACTTCTCCTGCCAGCATGAGAACACTGTGAATGAATAAGATGATGCATATTGGGAAAAACCATTAAAGTCAGTGACGGATCAAAGCTTGACCTGCTTACACAAGGTCTATTCACAGCCCTGAAGACTCCAATACAACTGAATTCTGAAAAGAAAAAAAAAAACATGTTGCCTAGTACATTTTTACATTTACATTTATGGCATTTGGCTGACGCTCTTATCCAGAGCAGGCCAAGGTGGTGTTAGGAGTCTTGCCCAAGGACCCTTATTGGTATAGTGTAGGGTGCTTGCCCTGGTAGGGGGTTGAACCCCAGTCTATAGCATAGAAGGCAAAGGTGTTAACCACTACACTAACCAACCACTGTACATACTGCACGTTTAACTTGGTGTTAAGAAAATGCTAGTCTTTGGACTTATCTGGACTTTTGCTGCTCTTCATGTACAGTATAAACGCAGCACCTAGTAATTTTAGTGTCATATCTTGTTTGCTGTTGTTTGTGTACACAAAGATATGGCACTATTGAATAGGACTGACTTTATTTATTGTTTTGACTTGGATCAGATTTACATTTTATGAGCCATTTATGCTGAAAGTTGCACAATTCTGAACACTTCCCAAACCTTTTTCCTGCAACTGTAGGTGTAACCCAGTGGTTCTCAGTCCCAGCTTCTTTTTTTCCAGGTGTAACACACCTGATTCAGCTCTAACAGTAGCTGTCAAACCTTGCAAGATCAATTAGAGCAATGAGAGCAGGAAACTCTCATTAATGTGTCTCTTCTGTCCTCTCTCCTCTACAGTCTCCCCTGTTCCTGCTGTTCCTGAACTGTGTCTGGCAGCTGATGGAGCAGTACCCAGCAGCTTTTGAGTTCACGGAGATGTACCTGATAATGCTGAGTGACAGCATGTGGGTCCCTGTGTTCAGCACCTTCCTCTTTAACTGTCCCCGCCAGAGGGCAGAACACAGCAGGGTGAGCCAATCCGACTACACACTTAATCTCAACAACCAGAGTAGGGATGCCAGTTTTGGTAAATTCTTTTGACCAGTATCTGACCATTACTATTTGGTAATTAATTGTTCACTGACAAACCTAAAATCACAGAAAAACAGAAGACAGCACTGTGTTTTATACAAACAAGGCTTTAGGAGGAGTTAGTCTGCGACTCATGCACATCTGGGTGTCGAGATCGACTAACCAGTGGCTCCAAGAGTCAAAAGATAATGGATTTTCTTCAAAACTGTAATGCGCAGCTTTATGTAGGAACTACGTTTGGGATGGTTTAATTTGTGCTTTAACTTTTAGCCCTTGATCATTGGCTCTGGCGCAGTCAGTTAAAAGTAAGCAGAGTTGAGGAGTCAACTCATTTGAGTCCAGAGGCAGGAACCAACAGTCTGGGTTGACCGCAGAAAACCCAGAGTTGTGCATCAAGTCAGGCTACTGGAATAAGTTGTGTGCTTGCGCCCTCATATGTGTAATGCAAGTTGAATGAAAGACCCGCCAATTCAGATATCAATTGTTTAATGGAAATGAACAGCAACAGGCATTCTCACAAAGCAGCTTTACAGAAAAAAGTCAGGGTCCCCATAAACGTCGCCAGTGGCAACAGTGGCAAGGAAAACTCCCTAAGAGTGACAAGAAGAAACCTTGAGAGGAACCAGGGCTCAAAAGAGGAACCCATCCTTGTCTGGTCAACACCGGATAGAAAACGACAACAGCAAGGAATGAGGTTTGACCATCAGTATAAGATAAAGGAAAAGGGGAAAAGCAGGAGAAGCAGTGAAGTGGTATCATCAGGGTGGTCAGTGGTATGCAGGTGAGGTATGCACAGCATTGTACAGCAGAAGGCCCACAGTGGCCAAACTGGTCCAGAAGGCTGGTGAGCAGTGGGCACCCGATCAGGGCAGATGAAGCAACAGCATCAGACCCCACAGGATTGGCAGCGTGCATTTGTAATAATTGTAATTGTAATAAAGGTAATCCTGACATGTTTTTCTCTGCTCTGACAAAACTGAGTCCTCCATAATTCAGTTATCAAGTTGTTATTTCTGTGTTCTGTCAGGATTTTGCCCTCAGTAAGAGTATCTCCTTGGGGAAGGACCAGTCTCTGCGCTTCCCGCCTGTCTGGGATTGGTCGCAGCAGTTCAGCCTGAAAGACCAGGCCCTCTTCAACAACCCTCTGTATGTGGGCAAGAGCGCCCCCTGTGTGCACAATGGCACAGTGCGGACATTTGCACATAGAAGAAGCAAGGTAAGTCCTTGTTTTGTATCATTATTAAATGAAAAATGATATGAATAAAAACTCATGTTGGCCCTTTTTTATGTGCTACTTGTTAACATATCACTAAAGAGGAATTGATATTCATTGTTTGTAAAAGTATTTGTTATTTATAACTATTCATAACTTAATTATATATGTAAAATCGGTTGCACAGGATTTTTGTTACATTGCATTTTAAAAATCTTCCAATTGAAAAGTTCCAAAATTACATAAATACTTGGATACTCCCCACCCACCCGGGTTCCTCCGGGTTCTCCGGTTTCCTCCCACAGTCCAACGACATGCAGTCAGGCCAATTGGACGTGCTAAATTGCCCCTAGGTGTGAGTGTGTGAGTGACTGTCTGTGTCTGTCTGTCTGCCCTGCGATGGGCTGGCGACCTGTCCATGTCTGATGCATCATCAGTAATTATTAATGGTTGTTAACATCCATTGAAATTTGCATATCACAAAAGAGGAATTAACACTGTAGAATAATAGTCTTTGCTCATCCTTTAAAATGCATTGTCATAAAAAAATGCATGTGATTTCATTTGTCTTTGGCAGAGAAACTACAGCTCCACACTGCGAGGTGTTCCCTCAGTTCTGCGGAACGGTGCTCTCGGCGACCACGACACACTGACACGGCGCAACTCTCTGATGCCGCGGCTCCGGCCGGACCTAGCTCAGTTACGGGAGCAGCAGGAAAGCCCTGCCGAGCGCTTCCTGCAGGACTGGCTGTCTCGGCCGGCCGACCCACAGGGCCTACTTCTGCCGCAGCTCCTGCCCTCACATCTGCCCCTCTGGAAGCTGTACTTCCTGCGCTGGGTCCCCGAGGCACGCATCCCCCACGGGGGACCTGCGACCACCTTCCACAAGCTCTCCATGCTGGCTGATGAGATAGAAATGCTTCAGAACCAGCTGAGGCAATACCAAGGAGGGGGGACTCCGGCCCTCACCCCCAGCGTCCCTCGGACAGAGCCCAGCAGAATGTACTTTAAGGCGGGCTCGTCTCCCTGTGAGTCGTCCCCTGCTCCTCCAGAGTACCTCAGCTCGTCCTTTCCTTTCTCCCCCGTGGGGAACCTGTGCCGCCGCAGCATCCTGGGCACCCCCCTCAGCAAGTTCCTCAACGGAGCCAAAATCTGGCTCTCCACCGAGACACTGGCCAATGAAAGTCTCTGAAATCACACAGGATGTCCAGAGGCTACCATCTGCCCATGGTACACTGGCCCAGTCAGGGATTTTAAGCTGTGATGGCTATAGAGATGGAAATCTGGGTTATTGCTGTAGTCAAGGAGTCCAAAATCACTCAACTCTAACATGACAGCAGAACTGGGGTGTTTTTTGACAGGCTTTTCTGATGACTCATGTTAAGAAAAACGGAAAACTAATTGGAGATCTACCAGCATGGAGACTTTAGATCCAGCACATCTGGCTCTAATATTCAGATGTTGAAGGACTTCTTTACCTGGATCAGTTGTGTTAGAGTTGGAGCTGAATTCTCCAGGCCAGGATTGGACACCCCTGTTCTAGAATATGTACCCCGTTCTCCTTGTTCTAGAGTGTTCTAACACCACTTCATTTGGTTTATCATTTATTTTTCTGATCATCTACAAATCTGGTTGTGGCTGAAATTTGATTCCCATCTCCTCATAAGCATCATGATGTATTGGGGTGATGTAGTTGACCCCATATACTCCCATGTAGTTTCTTCATTGTGTTATTTTAAATGAATTTGAATACTTTATCATCAGACTGCATCACTATTCACCAGTTGCATAAACAGGCCATCCTTCATTGGCTTAAGAGGGGCTGAACTTTAAGCTGTAAGCTGATGCCTAACATCCTGAAAAGTACAAAGGAGGATGGAAAAAGTACAAAATGAGTTTAGATGACACCTTGAATTCTTGCTTTTAGACTGAAGCAGCCTGCAGTTACCAGTTATCACTTTATTAAAGGGGTTAATTAATACGTTTTATTAAGGGGTTAAAACGAGAAGGCTGCTGATTTTGCAGTGCTTCTCCAGAGAGCCGAGTGAGTCTGAGACGTTTCATTTTCAGTGGTTCAGCAGCTGCTGTTAATGTCCACTAACATTCCTCAGTCTGTTGTGTACTAACAAGATATGCAATGCATTTTGCTCCATATTCCGCTGATGTAGTGATATACAGCAAAGAGTAGATTGTGGGGTTTTTATAGTGCCTTCAAAACCACTATCCTATGGTTTGGACACCATGAGAAAATGGCCCATAATACTCAATATTGCCTTAAAATTCAAATAGAGATTCTTTTTAGTGACAGCCTGGAGAACTTTCTAGAACAATGTGAATGAGGGATGAGCTTTCTAGAACAGTACAAATGAGGAGAGAGCTTTCTAGAGCAGTGCGAATAGAGAAAAACGTTCTCCCAACCACCCCAAAACACCCAACAAACATCCCCAGGTGTGGTGTGCAAACCCACCGTTTAGATTTTGGTGGTGTTTGTCTGAGAACTCTGAACTTAGTAAGCATCAGTAAACCAGATGCTGGGTTGGTGCACCTCACTGGAAGGCCTTTGAGTTTCAGTGTTCTGGGGTCAGAAGGGGACAGTGAAAATGGTAGCTTGCCTATGGTTGAGGTTGTGGTTGTTGAATTGTGTGCGTGTGGACACAGCTTGAATATCTGGGTCTTGGGCTTCAGCGGTTTTATTGCTGTGCGTTTTGATTTACTGAAGCTCTTGTGATTGTTCAGTCTGTTGTCCAGGCTTATACGTCCACCCATGCACCATAATTGTTTTTTTTTTCTTGCACAAGATTATCTATAAGGCTCAATCCGCACATGTTTTTCAGAGTTTGATAAAGTTTCACTCCTTCTAAGCTGCCAATACTGATCCTTTTTTTTTTCTCTTGGAAAATATTTCCTGGTTTGTGCAGAGGTGTGGCATTATGAGGAAGGTAGGACTGTAAATGAAATCTGTGGTAGAGAATCCTTTAACGCTTTAATTTTAGCATGTATAGTTATATAGTTCTATAGACTTTTCAAGGGCCTTCTGGTAAGGTCAGACTAGCTTTGTTGTAAAATGAATAACCAAAAATTGTGAATTATGTGGGTAATGTCAGGGATTCCCCACACTAACCCCAAAACGCAGGTGATAACTGTGCACTCGCAGTGATCTCTCACTCAGGCTGGGCCTGTGTGTTAGATTCCTCCCCATAGAAGCACAGAATGGCTGCTCAAAGTGACTGAATACTGCTGGCGCCGGTCAGCTGGTTGATTTGGCTCAGCAGTGGAGTGCACAGTATCCTGACAGGCACATAGTGAATTAGCATTAAAATAGTTTAGAAAACTGAGAATTTTTGAAAAGTAGGTTGAGGGTTCTTTTGTCAAACAGCACTTCTTACCTCTTTTTGTTAGGTTAAAGGGCCCATATCGTAGAATTTTTATTCCTTCTAATTTTTTATTCCTTCTAATTTTTACACTGTACACTGTTAAAGTTTCATGTTGTACTGTTCATTCCCCAGTCCATACGGTCTTGAAGGGGAATTCAACCAACTTTTCAAAATTTCTGTAGAATTCAGTGGTTGATATATTAACAAAGTCATTCAGAGTGGCTTGATGTGAAAGTTCTTTGGCAGAGAAACTTGTAGACTCATTTCTTTACAGTGGTGGTGGTGGGAACCAGGGGTCCTGAGGTCTACAGTGCAAATATAGCCTTTTTATATACCATCCAAACCACTAAAAGCTAAAACATCCATCCATTTTTCTAAGCCGCTTCTCCCTCAAGGTCGCGGGGGGGTGCTGGAGCCTATCCCAGCGGTCATCGGGCGGAAGGCAGGATACACCCTGGACAGGTCCCCAGTCCATCGCAGGGCAGACAGACAGACACAGACAGTCACTCACACCCAGGGGCAGTTTAGCACGTCCAATCGGCCTGACTGCATGTCTTTGGACTGTGGGAGGAAACCGGAGAACCTGGAGGAAACCCACGCAGACACAAGGAGAACATGCAAACTCCACACAGAGAGGACCCCAGTCACCCAGGCAGGGAACCAAGGCCCTCCTCACTGTGAGGTGACAGCGCTACCCACCGCGCCACCGTGCCGCCCCTTTTTTATGTAGTAATGATGGTAAAATAGTGGAAAATCTGAAAGGGGAAGAAAAAGTTTTCCTTGGGGTCGATTTCGCCTTACAAGACCCCTTCATCTTGAATAGATTAAGACAGGCATGTCAAACTGTGGACCTTCCGGACCAAAGCGCTGCAGAGGTTAACGTTCACCTTCATCTTACGCTTTGAAATCAGTTCACGAAGGTCTAATCAGCTGATGAGCTGATTCACGTGTGTTTTAATGAGGCAGTGTGCTGACGTCTGCAGCTTCGGCCTGCCTGGACTGCAGCCTGACACGTGAATTAAAATAAATTGATTGAAACAGCTTTTAGGTCAAAAGCTTATCACAAGACTACTGTGAAACCATCTCATGCATCAGGCTGAGTATTCATATAGCAACTTTCTGTGAAGGAGCTTTTAGTGGCGTTAACCTATTAAGGTGTCTGGTTCCTATCACCATCACTGTGATCGATACTGACCGTTTCTCTAGAACAAAGCATCTCATACCAAACCACTCTGAATGACTGACACATCAGCAGCCTTCCTAATTAAAGGCGCAGTAACTAAAA
Source organism: Pygocentrus nattereri (assembly GCF_015220715.1). Taxonomy (NCBI): domain Eukaryota; kingdom Metazoa; phylum Chordata; class Actinopteri; order Characiformes; family Serrasalmidae; genus Pygocentrus; species Pygocentrus nattereri. The sequence continues at coordinate 27,103,353 of NC_051235.1, forward strand.
CTACAAATACAAGGAAAACGCAGGATGTGGGCCCTTTAAAAACCTCTTCTGTTACTTATAAAAGCTGAACAGTTGTCTTTTTCCTGATTTGACATGTAGTTTTCCTTAGAGATGTTAATTAAAGCCCTTAGTAAGATTTTGGTTTGGGCACATTTTTTGACAGAATTTTAATAATTTCTTTTACTTTTATATTTGTCTTAAATAAGGTACTGTTTTTTGCCCAGGAACTAGTTTAAGTAGTTTGTGTGATAAGTGTGATTACCACTAATGCAGTGCACTCAATGGTGTTGAGAGTATGATAGTTGTGCTTGATTTTCAACATATTTTGAGTTTTTTTTTGTTTTCCTCACAAAACAGCGCTGATATTTATTCAGATATGCAAAAGAGGCTGAAAACAGGGTTATTGGTTCCAATCCTCTCTGTGCCTTGCTTTTCTGAGATCATGGCTTTGCCATTCAGTGGGCCTGCTTTCATCTTTGTTGCTGTAAACAATGCTAAGTTTCCCCATTCACTCATCAGAGGGGAATCTCCTAACATCATTCCAAAGCTCCGAATGGAAGCCATATGTGGAAGGGCATTGTGTGCATTGCAGGTGTTCAGATGGCAGCAGGTGGCCAGTTAGGCTTCCTAACAGGCTTCTTATATGGTCGAATGGCTGTGATTGGCTCCTTTGGGGCTTTTCCAGCTGTACCAGGCCCTGTGGAGCCTGCCTTTGAGCCGCTATGCAAGACGTGATGCTTCTGACTTACTTTGTTGTGAATAAAAAATAATTGACTTCAAATCAGTTTCAGGGTTTTTGTTTCCTTTATAGGGCTGTGATGAAAGCTCTCACTGGAGGCTGAACTTCACTGCTGGCGTGGTGATTCCCTAGCACCCTCTTCTGACCAATACATGCAGTAGTCTGCTCTAATCCAGTGGTTGCTAATCCCAGTGTTGAGATAAACAGGTCCTGCTCTCATCTAGTGGACGTTATCTGCTTATGTAACTTTTACGAACGGTGTCCAGGAACAAGGAGGTCTTCAGCGCTCTCATCACTGTGGCAGCGTTTTTACTGTTCCGTTGGGTAGTTCATAAAGCACCGTCTCATTTCATGGCAATATTTAAGACTGTCCAGTAAGAGCTTCTTGGTGCTTCTATTGGACAGTGTGGATTTTAGATCACTTTTCAATTGCCTGGCTTACAGAGAAATCCATTAGAATCATCAGACATGCAGAAATTTAGAAAAATTGATGGAGTGCCCCTTTAAAAGAAGGGCAACTCCACTGATTTTTCACAATTTCTGCACAGTGAAATCCAAATGTAAATCTAAAAAACTCTCTGGCCTCTAAATGCCACCTCTCGGATACCTGATATATAAATATATATATAATAAATATATATAAAATATATACACACATTTATTTATATAGATATCTATCTATCTATGTCCATATAATGTCCATGTTCCTTTTTTCTGAGTATCTACAGTGACTTATTTCTAGGAGTATCTGAGCTCAGGACCGTCTTTCTCTCTAACCTATCGATAACTAGTAAAGATACTATCTCTAGATAGACAAAGCACTTCTTGTAAGTTGCTCTGGAAAAGAGCGTCTGCTAAATGCTGTAAGTGTACTGTATAGCTGCTCTTTGTAGTTCTACAGTTACAGACTGTAGTCCATCTGTTTCTCTGATACTTTGTTAGCCCCCTTTTACCCTGTTCTTCAGTGGTCAGGACCCCCATGGACCCTCACATAGCAGGTACTATTGGGGTGGTGGATCATTCTAGGCACTGCAGTAACGCTGAGTGGATCAGACAGCAGTACTGCTGGTGTTTAATGAGCATTTTGACCTTAAATGTATGAGCGGTACATTTCCAGCCTATTGTAAGGCAAGACCATTAATTAAAACTTTTTGGGAAGATTTTTCCACTATTTAATCATGAGAACCTGTTCACTGGTGGGTCTGGACAGTAATTAAAGTGGCTATGTTTCCACTGTAGACACTGCCTGCAAGTTTCTTTAGAACGGTGCACTTCACATTAAACCTTCTGAATGACTGTTTAAAATCTCAACCACCCGAGTTGTGCCGAAAATTCAAAAGAAAAATGGTGGTATTCCCCTTTATAAAGGCTTAATAACATCTCAGTTCTTACAGCAAGCTAAAAACAAAATTGTGCTGTGTTCAAGTCCAAATGAGGATCTCCCATTTTTCTTTTAAATATGACAATTTTAATATAAATGACAGGATCATGTAAAACACATTCAAATAATTGCCATCTTTTAAGGAAAAACTGTACACCCTATTTCACAGATGAAGCTATAGCTTTAGCTTGCTGACAGAAAGCGGTTTCTGTTTCTTCTTCTTCTTGGCCGCCTGCTCTTTAGAGCCCTTGATCTGGCTCTTGACTTGGTCCTGCAGTTGAGAGAAGAAGGCTTGGGAAGAACGCAGAGCTTTATCCATGCCGTCATCCTGCCACAGGAAAAAAAAAAAAAAAACAGAATGCATTAATGTACGTGCAAGTGAGGTTCACCTGGAGGATGCGCCACGCTGACTTTCATGGGTTAACCAGCTCATTTTGGACTCGGGTTAAACTCGGGCTACTCTAAATAAAACTGGTTTGTTGTTACCAAATGAAAAATCATACTACAAATCCCACTCAGGACCGACTGAATGAACAGACCATTCAAGAACTCCATAGTATTTTTTGATGACTGACAGAAGGAGAATTTCATACTGAGCTTACAAATAAAATGCCGTTATTTTATCCATGTAAGGAAAATAAAAGGACTGTACTGATGCCCTGATTTTTCTCCCCAGTTGAGTCATCTCCAGTTCCACCCACTAGTTAGGGCTCTGCTCAGAGGAAAGCGCCAACTGCCGGATCTGTTGCAACACCTAACAGAAGGAGGGCCATCCTACCCACCCAAAGAGAGCGAGGCCAATTGTGCTCTCCTGGACTCCCAGCCACGGACGGCTGCATCACCAGGGATCGAACTCGAGATCTCCTGATGACACAGCCAACGCTTGGATGGTATGATAACCATAATACTATGCACTTCCTTTCATTATTATAAATGTGAAATTACAGGATAATAAGAGATAATGCTCTTCATCTGGGCCCTCTAGCATCTGTTCCTGTCAGTAAGATCATAATTGTCCTGTGGACTTGATGTGGTACCATGTAGTACCTAAACACTGCAATAGTTTCAGGCATAAAGCTGCAAAAACAGCCTGTTTTAAATTAACTCATTCTATGATGTCACAAAAACGTGTCCAGCTTTCCAGCCTGCAGCAATAGCCCCGCCCATACACAATGAAGTTATAAGGGGTGAAGCACAGTATACGGCAGCCAGTCAGATCACAGCGTATTTGCATAGTTCAGTCATAAAGGCACAGTTGCCAAAGTTCAGTTCTACGTAAAAAAGAGTTGTGACTGTTTGTCACAAGATTAAAATGTTAGAGTGCCCTATAAGAAAAAAACTAGGATATGGGCCCTTTAAACTGTGGTTGTATCTGCAAAAAGAAACTAAAGTCCCCCCCCCACAAACATGTAAACACAGCATCACCCTGCCCGAGTGTTTCTGTAGACTGTGGGAACTTAGATGAGCTGTAATAGTTCTTAGAAAAGATGACTCTGAGCTTATAGTGAGATAAAACTGAACACTTTCCTCAACCATTCGCCCCAGACACGTAGATTTGGATCTGCAGCAATAGTGCTAAAAATGTTTCTAATTCATTTTTTCCTCCTCTGGTTATGGAAGCCTCAATAAAGTGGGCTAATCAGTGAGTTGCAGTCTTCAACCTCACTACAAGCAATGTCTCTGGGACACGACGCTAACCAGGCCCCCAAAATTAAATCAACCAACCAATAAATCCTGGATTAACCAACCACTGACCGTAAGTATTTTGGCGTTGCCTCCTTTAGTAAGTTTCCTGAGAGTCGCTTCCACCTCAGCCTTGGACTTTTTCTTATTCTCTCCTCCTTTTGCAGCTTCTTTGAGCTTTTTCCTCTTCTCACGCTCCTGAATCTTCAGCCTCTTCAGTTTCTTCTTCTTGCGTCTCTCCCGTTTCTTATCGGTTGCCGTCTTCTCTGAGTCGCCAAGGATGTCACCGGCCTTGTTCTTCTCCTGAAGGAAAAGACGGTTTTCAGCATTTGTTAAATAAATCAATAAATCTGCTTTTGGTTTATTGAAGTATTTGCTGAACCAGATTTCAGTTTTCAGAGGTTGCTAAAATGATCATGTGCTAATTTCTTATTTGAGGTGGAGGAAAGAAACATCACTGCTCATCTGACTTGGTATAAAAAGATAAATAAAAAGAAGCAGCGAGCAGAAAGACGTCTAACCTTAATTTCCTCTGGAGCCAAAAGAGTGGTGCTGCTGGCACTGACTGGAGCCACCTCCTCCATCATGATGGAAGGCAAGTTGGAAACAACCTTTACCTCAGGAACGTGCTACAGAGACGGAAAGACAAGGAGATAAACGGTAAAGGCAAAGAACGATTTCAGCGCAAGTCAGAAAAATAATTAGGCCAAAGGCTCAAGTCAAAGTCATCCAGACTTACTGGTCTTGGTGTAAAGTGGAAGTTGGAAAGAGCATCCAGTTTGAGGAAGACCGTGTCCATTAGCTTCTGAATTTCTACATGAGCTGGATTCTCCTCTTCTGTCTTGTCCTGAAATCCAAACACGTCACAGTATCAGCTGAACAGCAGCTGTGCAGCATTCAGAGCCTTATAGTCAATGAACAGAACACCATATCACACATTTCAGGTCTCTGACCACTAGCTGAGCGCTTTCACTCCATCATGGGTGGGGGTGGTGAAGCTATGAAACACTTTTTCCATTTGGCTTTTTATTAAGTTATTAATCTTGAATGAAAATTCCAGTGGATTTTCCAAAATCTCTGTAATTCAAATACAGAGATGTAAACATGCATCTGAAATACTGCATCACAGGGAAACTTGCCAACACCGATTTCTTTGGCGTGGTGGTGATAGGAACCAGGAGTCGGCATGACTCCAACACAAATATAGCCATTTTATTTACGTTAAGTGATACTTTTTAATCCCACAACCAGGGAAATTCCACCTCCGCGTTTAACCCATCCGTGAAGTGAAACACATACACACACTAGTGAAGACACACACTAGGGAGCAGTGAGCACACTTGCCCAGAGCGGTGGGCAGCCCTATCCAAAGCGCCTGGGGAGCAATTGGGGGTTAGGTGTCTTGCTCTATCCAAAACCACCAGTGAACCTACACGTGTCTTCTGAGGATTCATATATAATGTTGATGATGGTAAAATTTCTCTTGGTGTCATTTTCACTTGCAGGCACATCTCCACCATGAGTGGATAATTAATTAATTAATTAATTAATAAATAAATAAATAAAACCTTAGGCCTCGGGCAACGTGTCTGTAACCATTTCACGTAATAACTGAGAGGCATTAAACTTTTCAGACGTCTGGTTTCCATCACTACCACTGAACAATTGGGGCTCTGTACATTTCTCTACAACAGAGCATTTCACATCAAACCATTCTGAATGACTTTACATCTTAACCACTTAACTGGCGGAATTCCCCTTTAAGGTTGGTCACCCAGTAACTAATATGAAATTAATATACATGGTATGTAATTACTTTAGTACTTTAGAGGGAGTGTGTCATTACGAAATAACATCGCGGCTGCGATTTGGACACAGGCACGAGTCGAAGGAGAGCCGTAGCTCATCACAGCCGTGATGTTATAGCGATAACACACTCCGAGTGTCTCTACTGCTTTTATACAACAGTTAAATAAATACAGTAAGAAATGAATAAACTGGCCGTGAACGCGGCGTTTAATGTTTTAATGTTCAGTTCCTTCCTCCAAATTACAGCTCATTAACGAGCAGCTTGTTGCTACAGTAACGAACTCCACCCACTCACTGCTCAGCTGGCAGTTTGTTCTCCAGCCCCACACAGACCAACTGACTGTCTGGGGATTTAGTGTAGTCTCATCTTCAGAGTCTGACCAAATCAGCCGCCGGTCAAAGGTCTCAATAGTATCCGTTTTCTGTTTCTGCGCAAAGAGGTAAAAACGTTCAAATAGCTTGACCGTCTCCTATCAAAGTCGTTGCTTAGCAACGGCGTCTCAGTGGAGTGATGGTGTTTGTGAAAAACCCGAGACGTTGTGGTGAAATAACAGCACAGTTAGAACGGCTTTCGACTAATCAGCTTGTGTGGCTGGAACTACCTGGTGTATTTATACAAGTATCAGCTCTCACCATCGAATATTACTCAGTCCTACATCTCACCTGTGTCTGTTTGAGGTACTCTTGCTCATAGACTTCAGCCAGACTCAGTTTGCTCTTCTCATGGTCCAGAGTCAATCTCTTCTTGTACTCAAATACTTCCTCCTTGGGCTTCTCCTTCCTCACAACATCATCCCACACCTAACAAACCACAGTAGAGTCAAATGCTGCATCACTTCAGGGAAGCAGGTCCTGTTGCTAACATAGTGACGGAGTAGAAACTGCAAACCTGATCTCTTATTCTTTGCCTGATGATCTCTTCAAGCTGCAGAGTGGTCTCCTCTGTAACTGGAGGAGCTATAGGTAGGAGACAAATTGGAGTGCAATATGCATTAATAATAACATTCAACGAAGTATGCACTCATATGCACCCCACACAACCCGCTTTGGCAAAATGTGCCAATTATTTTTGTCTGTTTTTTTACTAGCCAATGTTTTTTTTTTTTAAGCAACAAAGACAACATTTTTATTTGGTCTTTTCCCCAAGTTACCACTTAAACTCTTTACACAGCACAAACGCTTTCAATAGACTGGCCAAAAAAGAACAACATTCAGAAGCTGAACTAAAGAGCGCCCAGAACAGTGCTGCTGCTTACCCATCCTGGAGGCTTGGTCAAACGCCACATCTTCCTCCAGCATGCTGTTCTCTGGTCGCGTCTGTGCAGTCACTTCTCCACTCAGCTGCCAGGGCTTCTCAGCTAACGCGACCTTCTCCAGCTCTCCAATCTTCTCTGCCATCTGTTTCACATTCCAGCATTTCAGCACCGTTCATAGTTACAGTACTGTACCATTCAAAAGTTTGGAGTCTCACTATCACAACCTATTTAGACGCAGATACACAAAATTATTCTAATGCAATGACTTCGCTGTACAATGTCACAGGTTTCAGATCATTTGTAGGAAGCTGTAAATAATGAAGCCGTTTTATACGCGTCCACAACGAAGGTGCAAATGACTAATGACTGAGAAAGTTGTACATGAAGCTAATTAAAGTAATATCGAGAATGCCTTGTATTTTCAAAGGGCTTAAATCTTCAGGCAGAAAATTTGACAACAAATTATTATGAATAAATACAATGGTGGTCTCGAACCCTGGTCCTGGAGAGCTAGGTTCCTGTAGAGTTTTATTTACTGTGTCCCGGAAGCTGCCCCGGAAGTTGCCCCGCCCCTCACTTAACTCTAATACAACTTATTCAGCCAATCAGGGACTTGGGAAGAGGTGGATTAGCTGGAACAGGTGTTGCAAATATGAGGTGGAAACAAGAGTCTGCAGGAAGGTCACTCTACAGGACCAGGGTTGGAGTCCAGTGACATACAGAATATTCATTTATTTAATATTTAATAACTTAATTTATCTAATTATTTAACTTTAGTTTGAATAAATATCAATAAATATTAAACGATGTGTGATTACAAACCTCTGTGGAAGCGCATGTGGAAGAACAAAAACATGAAGACATTTTGCAGAAAAAATGTGAAAAATCTCCCCAAAGCTGATACGCACCTTTTCCTGCCTCTTCTCAAATGATGATTTGGAGTCTCCTTTAGCTGCATGTTTAGGCTTCCCACCCAAAACATCCTCCACATCCTCCCCTTCGCTGTCACTGGGGAGATCAAAGGTCACTTTCCGCAAAGCATCTCTGGCTTTCTGGCTCTCGGCGTCACCCCTGCACAGAACATCAGGAACCACAGCAGCTCAACTACACATGTGCCAAAAAAACAGTTCTACATAAAATGTGCAGAAAAGCTCCTCTATAAACACTGAAAAAGGCAAGAGTCTCTTACTCCATATCCAGATCCTCTGCCTCATCATAATCATCATTCTCCTCTCCTTCATCCTCATCCTCGGGTGCTGATTCATCCTCCTCGTCTGGCATGGGTTCAGGAGTCTCTTCGTCCATGAAGTAGTCTTTGTACTTTACATCTCTGGAGCTTTTTGACTGCAAATAAACAAAACACAGAATGAGTTACAGAGCTAAGAGGACAATCACTTCAGCAGGCCACTGTCCTGTATTCACACAGCTTCTCAGATTAGGAGTGACCTGGGATTAGATTACTCTCCTTTACTCTTACTTCACTGAGTGGAACAAGTCTAGAGCCGCACTCTCATAAGGTTTGCAAATATAGACCAGCTTTGTCTTAAAAACATTACTACTTACTGTCACATCTATATTTGTCTTCGGCTGAAGGGAAAGTCCACCTTTTGTAATTGCTGCATAATTCGAAGACTGAGATTGAAACGTTGTTCAGAGAGGTTTGAAGCGACTGACTGAATTCATTACACTGGAAGTGACTGGAATTGCTTCCTATGTTATTTTACTTACTGTCCAAAACAACTGGTGAGGCTTCTTATAATGGTAAAATAATAGCAAAAAAAAGGTTTTCCTTTTGGAGTATTAGGCCCATGAAAAAAATTATAATGAAAAAATTAGTTTTAGCCCCCAAAACGTACTCTCAAAACCACTGTAAACCAATGAGTGTGTCGGCATGCACTTAATAATTGGATAACTGCAGAAAGTCAGATTTTGTCAGTTATCCAGTCAAACGTGTTTACATGCACTTCGGTAATTAGATAATGGGGAAACTCAGGGTCCACACGAATCAGGCAGTAATCAGATTTCTGCTTTACAACCAGCCAATAAGCTCGGAGAATAAGAACGTAAGGCTGCTGTTTTTAAAAAATGTAAATAAATAAATAAATAAAATAAAAAAAAAAAAAAAAACAAAACACTGCACCACTAAAAGACGACGATCATTTAAATCTGTCACTTTGGTTTCAGTGTCGCTCCTAAAGTGTCTTGCTGTGTCTCTCATTAACGCTGTGCCTTATTCCCGGTAGCGCAGTCTGTTCTGCATGTGCGCAGACCGAGAAATCCAAAGGAAATCAGAGAAAGAGTTTACTGAGTTAAAATCCAGACTTCCTCATTTCTAGATCGGAGTCCATTTGAACAATCAGATAACTGCAGAAATCTGGTTATGATCGGATTACTGAGTGCATGCAATCGCACTCACTGTCTCAGGCATCAGACACTGTATTTGTGAAAAACCTATGTAATATTTGTCTAGAAGAGAGCGTTTAGAGGCATGTTTAGACGTTTTAGATGTCTGGAGAGATTCTGAATCGTTCCCACCAAATCACACTGAACCACTGTTTAAATCTAATTCACTTACTAATACAGACATTTTCATAAACTCAATGAAATTCCCCTTTAACCTGGACGAAGCTCTGACAGACTGCTCGGCTGTTAAGTCATAACTTTGTGCACTTTCTCTGGATACTCCGTATTTGATTTGGCTTCCACTTTCTGCAAATTATATACGACGCTGTGAATAAAAGCATCTACTAAACCAATAAACGCGAGCGTATTAACTCGTTTGAACACTGGCTGGTAGAGAACAGGGCCATCACCTTTTTCTGACTCTTCGATGTTGCTGGCCTATCAAAGTTCAGATCCTCCTCATCTGACGGCAACTCCTGAAAGTAGTCGATCTCCTCTCCAGCGCTCTCCTTCCCCTCCCTCTTGTCCATAACCTCCAGAAAAGCCTCCATTTCTGAGAGTTTAAAGAACGTATCGTCCACTTCCGACACCGTCCTGGATTTAGGTAACTTCTTCGCCACGTTCTTCTTTTGTTTGGCTTGTTTCTCCAATTTATCCACATCAAAATCGACGTCCGAGTCCTCATCAGACAAGCCGTCCTCCTCGTCGGCTGCTTTTGACTTGGGCTCAAGCCTATTTTCGCTATCATCTTCATCATCATCATCATCAGCTTCTTCCTCACCCTCTTCCAAATCCTCATTACTGTCGTCCTCATCATCCTCATCTCCATCTCCATCCCCATCATCACCACCTTCCTCTTCTTCCTCCGTTTCTGGAAAAATGGTCAGCGTGTCATCTTGGACTGCTTGGCCCACTGCCTCCTCAAAGTCAGTCAGCACAGCGCTGTTCTGGAGCTCCAGCTCCTGCCAGATCTGCTCCTCGTCGAAATTTTCCACCACCAGCTGATCCAGCGGACTGCCCTTACAGCCGGCCAGCTTGTGGGCCTTGTGCAGGTCATAAAGAGTCTTCGTGAGTGACGTGAAGTCTGTTGCCAAAGCATCCTGTACACTGTTATGGAAAGCAGGGCAGAGGAAAAGACAGACACACGATTACTTCATTACATAAGCAGCAAGATTTGTGGCACATCATCACAATTATGAACGCACCGATATGGCAATTGTGAGCCGATGCCGATTATTATTAGCTAATATTTTTATGTTGATATCTGCCGATGCTGATACGCATACATTTATTTATCAAATAAAACTGGGACTAGATACACTCGACTTAGCTTTACAGAGAAATGTCATTTGGCAGGGTTACACATCTAAATGAGCACTTTTTTACAATAACAAGTGGTTCAAATAAATGTACTGATAGTTTCCGATCAGGTCACAAACACCTTAGAAATAATAAGCAGTTATAATACATAAGTCAGCAGATGTAACATTAATAAACAGCTATAACAAAAACACAAAAGGCAACAGTGAGTCGTCAGATCTGATGAACATCTGATGAAGCCGACAGGTTTAATGCTGCCCGATGCTGTAGCTGAATGTGGGCTCGAGCAACACGTCATTATATTCGTGTTATAACTGCTTTTCAATGACCTAAACAATAATTAATTAACAAATTTTAAACACTTCATAAACATTTTATAAAGGCAGTTTGTTACAATGTGGTGCCTCTAAATGTGCTGCGCTTCCAGAGCGTAAGAAATTTCACCAAATATGAAATCTGAGACGAATCTGATCACCTGTCTGACGCCAATCATCAAGCAATAATCTGATATCCACTCTGTATCCCTAATAACAATGTAGGAGATAAATCTTATGGCAAGATACCTAATTCTACTGAAAACTTTAGACCCAAACCACATTCTGAGGCACTGTTGCTTTAACAAGGATCAGCAGTGAACAGACGACGGGATCGGACTGATTTCACAGTGATCTGTGACGCATTTACTGAACTCTGGAAGAGGAGAACGTTTAGCTTTGGTGCTGAAATGCCTGCATTTTCTTTCAGTTTACTGCACTTGTAACCCTGCAGAAATAAAGCTGTATTAGAGTAAGAGAGAGAGAGAGAGAGAGAGAGAGAGAGAGAGAGAGAGAGAGAGAGAGAGAGAGAGAGAGAAAACAGAGACACAAGGAGAGTGTGAGAGTGTGTGTGAGAGACAGAAAAGGGAGACCAAAGAAGAGAGAGAAAGAAAGAAAAGGGAGACAAGGAGAGTAAGAGAGTGTGAGAGTGTGTCTGTGAGAGAGAGACAGAAAAGGGAGACACAAGGAGAGTGAGAGAGAGAAAGAAAGAAAAGGGAGACAAGGAGAGTGAGAGAGAAAAGGGAGACAAGGAGAGTGAGAGAAAGAAAGAAAAGGGAGACAAGGAGAGTAAGAGAGTGTGTCTGTGAGAGAGAGACAGAAAAGGGAGACACAAGGAGAGCAAGAGAGTGTAAGAGAGTGAGAGAAAAGGGAGACACAAGGAGAGTAAGAGAGAGTGTGTGAGTGTCTGTGAGAGAGAGACAGAAAAGGGAGACACAAGGAGAGTGAGAGAGTGTAAGAGAGTGAGAGAAAAGGGAGACACAAGGAGAGTAAGAGAGTGTGTGTGAGAGACAGAAAAGGGAGACCAAAGAAGAGAAAGAAAGAAAAGGGAGACAAGGAGAGTAAGAGAGTGTGAGAGTGTGTCTGTGAGAGAGAGACAGAAAAGGGAGACACAAGGAGAGTGAGAGAGAGAAAGAAAGAAAAGGGAGACAAGGAGAGTGAGAGAGAAAAGGGAGACAAGGAGAGTGAGAGAAAGAAAGAAAAGGGAGACAAGGAGAGTGAGAGAAAGAAAGAAAAGGGAGACAAGGAGAGTAAGAGAGTGTGTCTGTGAGAGAGAGACAGAAAAGGGAGACACAAGGAGAGCAAGAGAGTGTAAGAGAGTGAGAGAAAAGGGAGACACAAGGAGAGTAAGAGAGTGTGTGAGTGTCTGTGAGAGAGAGACAGAAAAGGGAGACACAAGGAGAGTGAGAGAGTGTGAGAGAGTGTGAGAGAGTGAGAGAGAGTGAGAGAAAAGGGAGACAAGGAGAGTGAGAGAAAGAAAGAAAAGGGAGACACAAGGAGAGAGAGAGAGCAAGAGAGAAAAAGAAAAGGGAGACACAAGGAGGGTAAGAGAGAGTGTAAGAGAGTGAGAGAAAAGGGAGACAAGGAGAGTGAGAGAGAAAGAAAGGGAGACACAAGGAGGGTAAGAGAGAGTGTAAGAGAGTGAGAGAAAAGGGAGACAAGGAGAGTGAGAGAGAAAGAAAGGGAGACACAAGGAGAGTGAGGGAGAGTGTGTGAGTGTCTGTGAGAGAGACAGAAAAGGGAGACACAAGGAGAGTGAGAGAGAGTGAGAGAAAAGGGAGACAAGGAGAGTGAGAGAAAGAAAGAAAAGGGAGACACAAGGGGAGTAAGGGAGAGTGTAAGAGAGTGAGAGAAAAGGGAGACAAGGAGAGTGAGAGAAAGAAAGAAAAGGGAGACACAAGGGGAGTAAGGGAGAGTGTAAGAGAGTGAGAGAAAAGGGAGACACAAGGAGAGTGAGAGAGAAAGAGAGTGAGAGAAAAGGGAGACACAAGGAGAGTGAGAGAAAAGGGAGACAAGGAGAGTGAGAGAGAAAGAGAGTGAGAGAAAAGGGAGACACAAGGAGAGTGAGAGAGAAAGAGAGTGAGAGAAAAGGGAGACACAAGGAGAGTGAGGGAGAGAGAGAGAGACACGCACGTGTCATTTTGATAACAATAGCTATACAGTCAGTGAGCCAATATATAAAGCGAGGCAGCGGAGCTGTAAACTCTCCGGCCGAGTCTCCGACCGGCCTGTAAAATCATCTAAACCGATCTAATCATCTAAATGTGAAGGTTTATCAGCCTTTCTGCGCTGCGAGCGATTCACCGAGCTAACTCAGCGACCACACGCTCTGCACACCGAGGGATAACCACGACCCTCATCGTGCTCTAAAGGCGAGTCAAGCCTTCCTCTCACCGTAAAAACTGCTCGGGCTGCGAGGTGTTCTTCTCTAAAACCTCCAAACACGTTTCCAGCGTGCGCGCCGCCATCGCTGCTCCCACTAGCGACGTCCGACTCGTCAAGTATTCAGTTCCTTTGACCCGGCTCTCTTCAATGAACCATTCGAACCGAGTCACAAGTCCAAACGGAATCGAAACATTGGAGAGGATTTCTAATGATAAACAAGGATAAACAACTAGATTATTCTTTCACCTTTAGCTTCGTAAAATGACAATATAAAATACTAAATTACAGCATACTGAGAACTAATTCTTTGAATTTGCGTAAGAGTGTTAGAATCACTCGCTGAACTGAATGTCATCCGAATGCCAGCCGTCCTAAAGCTGATGCTAATTTGCACATTTGCACGAAATCACAACATAGTGTGCGTCTGTGTTCAGTGTTTCGTGCACAATCGTGTATAATTCAACACAGAAGCCTTTGAATTGTGAATCAATGAATCGTTCAGTTCGAATCTTTTAAACGAGCCATTCAAAAGAATCGGTTTGACGGAATCAAACTTCCCTCTAGCGCTGTCCGTGTAAACACGTTCCCTTGGAAACGAACGAACGTTCCACATGAGCTTCGGGTATTTTAGCGTCGTATTTGCTCAAATAAATCATAACCGTTAAACGGATATTTATAAACAAGGTTTTTATGATTAATTATAATATCTAATTTATCTAAAACAAAGATAAACCCTTATATTTATTGAAGCCTCTGTGACCCAGTCATTTGTTGAAAAAGGGGTCTTTTATTTTGAATATAGAGAAATGGCGGCCTCTATGCTGAAGGTTGCAGGTAAATAAAGAGATAAATGCTCGTAAATTTACTTCAAACTTTCAATTTCGGTGGTAAAATGTGCTTTTTATGTTTTTTTACGTTTTGCAGAAATTCCGTCTTAACGTGAGACAGAATGTAATTGTGTTGTAGTGGCTGTCTGCTCGTTTGTTGAAGTGGACACGTACATAACGGCACTTTTGTTGAAAAAATCTAGTTTTTATGTGCAATTTTGAGTGACTCGCTGAACAATCAGGTGTATTTATTAACACTACTACTAAAAAATAAAGCTTTGGTTCCACAAATTGTCATATTCTTCTATAATTCACCTGTTTTTCTTTGAAGGGGAATTCCACCGAATTTTTAAAATTTCCCTCATGGCTGAAGGACTGAGATGGTGGGGGTGATAGGGACCAGACGTATGAAACGTTTAATGTCTCTGAAAGCAACCTTACAAAACGTCCATGAGTACGTTGCCTGATGCCTGAGACATTGTTTTTGTAATAATTTTGAGAAGGTTTTGGTTACAACCCATTTTTTAAATCCTTTCAGGGTGGATGTAGGTTAAGACAAAATGGTCCTGAAAGAAAACATTATTATTTTTTTAGATTTACCTCTGTTTTATCTATTTTTCTTCAAGTTATGAAGAACTTTGGAAGACTTGGTGGAATGCCTTCTAAAAAGGAGTCCCTGTAGTGAGGTTCTCCTTATTTATAGGTTAAAAAAGTTAAGAAGTACTGCTTTCTGCTTGGTACCAGGAGCCACCAGGATCATTTAATAGAGTGCATAATGTGCCTAGTGGATATAGGCCTGCAGAATGTACAGTCATGTTTTGCATGTTTTGCAGTGACCCGTCTGTCGAGATGTGCGCAGCACTGCTCTCCAGCAGTTCGGATGTTCTCTTCATCCCCACCCCATAGCCAGGGTGTTCCAACAGCACTGTGGAAGTTGGGCAGGCTGAACCATGTGGCCATCGCAGTCCCGGACCTGCAGAAGACCACAGCTCTGTACCGTGATGTGCTTGGCGCCCACGTAAGCGATGTCGTGCCGTTACCAGAGCACGGGGTTTACACAGTGTTTGTGGAGCTGGGCAACACCAAACTGGAGCTTTTGCATCCTCTGGGTGAGAAAAGTCCTATCGCAGGATTCCTGCAGAAGAACAAATCTGGAGGAATGCATCACATCTGCTTTGAGGTGAGCAGTTTACTGATCAGTCATGTGCAAAAGTTTGAGCACCCTCACATTAACACATCCTCTTCAGGGAACATACTATATCAATAAATATGGTATTTTTCTGCAAATGTAATGCAAAATGTTATCATAGAGAGAGAAAAAATAAACTGTGCCTTTTACACAGCCTGCATTTTATTCTTTCAGTTTTTTCCAACAGGTTAAATTGAGCAAATAAACAGTAATTGTCCATTTGTGATGATGTTAGGTTACCCGAACACATAATTAGGACTGATTCAGGACAATTCACCTCTTTCCTCCATTGACACTAAGGTGGCTTTTATAATGACAGGCATTTAATTGTATCAGTTTAAATTTTTACTTACCTGAGGTCCAGGGGGATCCAGGTGAGGAGCGAGACAGGTCATGTTAAATATAGCTAGCCTGTCAGTATTGTTTCTATATTAAATGTACACGTGTATATATATATATATATATATATATATATATATATCCATCCATCCATCCATCCATCCATTATCTAAGCCGCTTCTCCGTCAGGGTCGCGGGGGGATGCTGGAGCCTATCCCAGCAGTCTTCGGGCGGAAGGCAGGATACACCCTGGACGGGTCGCCAGTCCATCGCAGGGCAGACAGACAGACACAGACAGTCACTCACACACTCACACCCAGGGGCAATTTAGCACGTCCAATTGGCCTGACTGCATGTCTTTGGACTGTGGGAGGAAACCGGAGAACCCGGAGGAAACCCCACACAGACACAGGGAGAACATGCAAACTCCACACAGAGAGGACCCCGGTCGCCCGGCCAGGGAATCGAACCCAGGCCCTCCTCGCTGTGAGGCGACAGCGCTACCCACCACGCCACCGTGCTGCCCTATATATATATATATATATATATATATATATATATATATATATATATATATATATATATATATATATATATATATATATATATATATATATATATATATATATATATATATATATATATATATATATATATATATATATATAAAGAAAATGGCCATTGTATGTATATATGTGATGTATGTGTGTATTGTTTGTTCTATCATCGCCCTGGACTTTGAAAATTGGTATGACCCAGAGCTAATGTGTGAGGGGCTACCAGGTTAAGAGGAAAGGGGGACAATGGAGGAGGTCAGGTGTGCTTGGGGAGGTTCTGTGTGGCTCTGCAGCCTCTGACCTTATAGAGGAGAATTGCTTTAGTTCTGTTTGAGATAAATGGCTGCTGGATTGTGACTGCGGGGTCAGCCGAGTCTTTTCATTACGGTTTTAGTTGATAAATTTGTAAGTGTAAATATGTTTGTGTGCAAAACCACAGCAAACTTCAGAGCACTGTGGGACAGTGTCCTGACGTCCAAGCGCGTTGACTATGGAGCCTCCACCCCACTTACCTACCACAACACCGTCAAAGTGGCGACCATGAATATCACAGCATTAAAATGTATTAAATTACGCAGAAATATGTTCTCTATAGAGGACGTTAATACATTTTTTAAAATGGTAATTTTCAAGAAAATGTCATTCAACCAGGGGTGCCCAAACTTTTGCATACATTTGTATATGTGTTAGGTAAGATGGGAATCGATCTCAATAGAAATGGAATGCATATTAATGTATGCTGACTTTATATTTCAAAATCTGAATTTAATGTACTGTAATTCAAGGGAGGCCAATATGACGGTATAAATTATGTCATTACATGTTTTATTATGAGGAGATTATAGTTAGTGCTGGCTTTGGATTTACTGCAGTGCAATAAAAATCAATGTATTTATAATTTTGCGTAGCATTTTTTAAATAATATTTAATACCCATGCATCAAATCTGCTTCTATGATCAAACCTGAGTAATGAAATATTGTGATGCATATTATGCGCTGTGTAAATGTCTTTAATTATCATGATGGTATATTTTTGCCATATTTCCCACCCCTACTGTACAACTAATATAATATAGTACATTTTTCAACTTATGCCTCCGATGAGTCGTAATGTTGTTTGCATTGTATTGTTTGTAATGTTGTTCACTTGATGTGACGTCTGCTTGTAGGTTGATGATATAAACGCAGCAATCGGGGATTTGAAGGCAAAGAACATCAGGCTGCTCTCACCAGAGCCACGGATAGGAGCTCATGGAAAACCTGTGATGTTTCTCCACCCTAAAGACTGTGACGGTGTTCTTGTGGAAATAGAGCAAGCATAGAGTCGACCCACGTGCCTCTCAAAGGCAAACGCTCTGCTAGAGAGGGATATTCCTTTATAAGCTGCTTCTGAGGGAGGAGAGTGAATATGAGGTGAAGGTTCAGGTTCTCTCGTATAGTGTGTGATTTTTTTTTTTTTTTTTTTTGTGATTATGCCCTGCTGTGTGGTCTGTAACATCGATCTTTAGCTGATTGAAGTACAGTAAAGGCTAAAATGACATGATTGTAGTATAAAAATGAATAAATCTGCTTTCTATGAAAACACCAACAGAAAGAAGCTTGTAATCCACACACTTTTCAATAAAGGTGACGATGCAGATGTTTTAGATTTCGTAGAAGTATTCGGAAAACAATACTAACATTAAACATGGGTTTAACTGAAGATGTCTGCAGAAGTTTAGGCTCCCCTGGTCAAATGACTTGTTTCGTTGATTTTCTAAGTTAAAACATCCTCTACAGAGACACAGTTCTGCAGATTTTAATGCAACAATGCTGTTTATTTGTTGATAACATATCAGAAAAAAATAAAACAAATAATAAAATAACAATTTGAAACTGTGCACTAAAATTAGTAGAAAAATCCCGTGTTTAAGTCTGTTCTCTGAGAGGATATATTAACTTATTTTCATGTAGAAAATTAACTAAACTAATCTGATGAATTATTCTAATGGGGGTGCTGAAACATTTGCATAGAGCTGGACCAATTGATCTGTTCTTACAGTCATTATGAATGTAGCTTAAATCCTAAATTTGAATTATTAAGGTTACCGAGCAGTGATGTTATTATCCTTCCGTGTTGTTATGATGCAGATTTCTGTATTTTGGACATTCCACTCGTTTGATGCGAAATGCTTCATTGTAGAGAAACGTACCTACTTAGATTTCCTTACAGTGGTGGTGATAGGAACCAGGAGTCACCATGACTACAACACAAATATCCTTTTTATTTATCTATCTAAACCACCAGTGAAGCCACACGTGTCGTCTGAGTTTTGACGGTGAAGTTAAGGACTGTAAAATAGACATAAATCTGAAAATAAAAGTTTCTTTTCGATACTGTTTTCTACATCTGCATCTACATATATATGAATATATTTTTCGTAAAACATTTTCGTGAAGTCAGAGAGCAAATTCATAAACTTTTCATGTAATAACTTTCTGTGAAGGAGCTTTTAGAGGCATTCATCTCCTCAGATGTCTGGTTCCCATCACCATCACTGCGAACAATTCGTCAAGTTTCCTCTACAACAAATCCAAACCACTCTAAATGACCTTGTGTACATCTCAGCAATTGACCTATGCAGAGGTTTTGAAAAATCGATGGACTTTACAGGGGAATTACAAAGTCAGAGAGCCAGATTTCTTTACAGTGGTGGTGATAGGAACCAGGGGTCACCAAGTCTACAATACAAATATAGCAACTTTTATTTACTATCCAAAACATTTTCTCTAGAATGGAGCATTTCACACCAAACCACTCTGACTGACTTTCTGTACACCTTAATTACTGAATGATGCAGGAATTTAGAGAATTCAGTGAAATGCCCCTTTAAGTGTAGTGGATTAATGAGCTATTATAACCATTTCAGTGATTAGATTGGATCAAATGTGCTGTATCACACACAGTTTCTTCTAGCAGATGACGTATATACACATTTTCTTTCACAGTTTTAATAACGCAAAAACATTTTCAGTCAATATGAAGTTCATTCATAGCATTCGCTTCCATCACTATTGAGGGAAAATGCTTCATAGGCAGAAGAGTTTCTGATGAAAAGTGAAAGCCTTCCTCTCCTCCTGTGACAGACTTTAGCTCCTCTCGCCACCAAATGAGCGTATTAATGGGAAAGAACTTGGACCTTCTCCATCTCTCCACTGTCTACCCGTCTGCGCCTCGCTCCTTAAATCCTCTTCCTTTTGGACACAGCTGGAGGAGGGAGATTAGAGCCGATGTTTGGGGGCTGCCAGTTGTCTCTCTGTGTGTTCTCTGAGGTCCCGTCTGAAGTTGTTGCCGTTACTGGAGTAAAAAGGGTCTGTTTTGCAGCTTTAAGCCATCTTTGACATTTCGGTTCTTTTGGCAGTCTGAAAAGTAAGAAATTCTCTGAAATTCTGGCTCGGCCTCCTTTCAGTAATTCTCCTTTCAGTAATTCTCTAAAATTGTCTGCCAGTCTGACCCCTGATACTCCACATTTCACATTTCACTCAGCACATTTCAGATTGCAAGTTTCCTCATGAGTGCACCTGGGACAAAGTGGATGATGTTTGAAGCCAGTTTGTTCAGTTCATTTTTGTAGTACAATAATATATTAAAGGGCAGTTCCACCAAATTTTCAAAAAATCTGGTCTGGTGTGAAAACGCTCCATTCTAGAGAAACCTGCTGAGTCAGATTGGTGGTGATGGGAACCAGACATCTGAAGAGTTTGACATAGTACACTGCCTGATGCCTGAGACCTTCATAGTTCTAAAACAAGGTTTTCAGCTAAAAGTACATGCATAGCTGAGGGGTACATGCAGGATCTTACAAGGAAAAATAGTGCCAAAGTGAAACATGTCAGATTTACCTCTTTTTTTAACATTAAGGGTTGCCATCATACAAATTACACACAACCCCATTAAAAAAATACAATGATGTGAAAATCATTTAAACCCTATATATTTTGAAAATAGATACAAACACAACATATTAAACGTTTGAACTAACACACTAAGACATAATATATATATATATATATATAGAGAGAGAGAGAGAGAGAGAGAGAGAGAGACACAGAAAGACAGACAGACATACATACACACACACACACACACACACATATATATATATATATATATATATATATGTATGTATGTATGTATGTATGTATGTCTTTCTGTCCCCCCCCCCCCCCCTCTCTCTCTCTCTCTCTCTCTCTCTCTATATATATATATATGTATGTATGTATGTATGTATGTATGTCTTTCTGTCCCCCCCCCTCTCTCTCTCTCTCTCTCTCTCTCTCTATATATATATATATATATATATATATATATATATATATATATATATATGAAAAAATATATATATATACACACACAACGCCATTTTCAAAAAAAGTTGAGACTTTGGGTGAAAAATGTACATAAAACAAAATGCTACGATGTGCAAACCATTTCAACCCTATACTTACTGGAAAATAGTACAAAGACAACAAATCAAATGTTGAAAATGAGAAATATTATTTATTTTGGAAAAATAATATGCCAAGTTTGAATTTGATGCCAAAACGTGTTTCAGACAAGTTAAGATGGGGAATGTTTACTGCTGTGTTTCATCACCTCTTCTTTTAACACTCTGCAAGTGTTTGGGAACTGAGGAGACGCTGCTGCATCTTTAAAAGTGAAATTTTTTCCCATTCTTGTTTAATATAGGATTTTAGCTGCTCAAGAGTTCAGGGTCTCCTTTGTTGTATTTTTCATTTCATAATGCGCCAAATGTTAGCAGTGGTGGCAGGTCTGGCCTGCAGACAGGGACGTTTAGTACTAGGGCTCTTTTAATATGGAGCCAAGCTGTTGTGATAGCAGAATGTGGTTTAGCGTTGCCTTGCTGAAATAATCAAACCCTTCCCTGAAAAAGACGTCGTCTGGATGGCTGCATATGTTGCCAAAATGTATATGTTGTTTAGCATTAATGGGGTCTTCATATATGTGCATGTTGTTCATGCCATGTGCAATAATGCACCCCTATAGCATGATCAATACTGGCTTTTGAACTGTGCACTGATAACAAGCTGAGTGGTCTTTAGCCCAGAGGACACAGTGTCACTGATTTCCAAAAAGAATTTCAAATGTTTATTTGTCGGACCACAGGACACTTTTCCACTTCCCCTCAGTCCATTTTAAATAATCTCAGGCCCAGAGAAGGTGGCAGCATTTCTGGATCCTGTTTATATATGGTTTCCTCTTTGTGTTTTAGAGTTTTGTGGGTGCAGTGCCAAACTGTTTTCATAGACAGTGGTTTTCAGAAGTGTTTCTGAGCCCATACAATCATTACCTCTACAGACTCGTGTCTGGTTTTAATGCAGTGCTATCTGAAGGCCCAAAGATCATGGCCAGCATGTGAAGATGTTCAACCCCGAAAAGAGGATTTTGGGCTTACTGGTAAGGTCTGCGAGGGTGAGACAACCAATAGGGTGGGCAAGACCAAAAGCAGAGTGCACAAGCAAGCAGTTTATTTACATGACATGAAAACAGGAAAACAAAAACTGTACGAAGGGAAAAATAAACAAAGGATAAAATATTTACAGTATGTACGAACATTAAGAGTCAGGCTTAGTCATGGCATGGGAAGCAGCCACAAGGCTGGGTCTCAACTCACTTTAAAACTTCCCCCACACCATTACTTTAGACACTACAAGCAGCAAGAGTCGTGGGGAGAAGTATAACACCTCCCCGAGGAGCCCTTGGGTTTTTAAGTCTAAAGCCCCGCCCTCGGAGATCCCATTCCTCACCAGGTCAGAACAGTGTGGTTTGGACTGGTACATCAGTACAGTTTGTGGTACATCGTCGTGGCCATTATCTTATAACAGCTTATTATTTTCTTCTAGTCCTCAAAGAATGGGGTTGAATGGAGCTAAACGCCTAAAACAAAAAGTTAAAATAGTTTCTAATCACCTGCCCAGAACTTTCCTTTAACTTCATAAAGTAGAAGTTTTTTGTATTTCTCTAAAAAAGCCAAGAAAACTCACCTGTTTCCTCTTTTCTACAGCAAACGGGTTTTGGGCAGCAGGACACCAACATCACTGCTACTGAGTGCTGATTGGCTGGCGAGTGACAGCAGCTCATTTTCTGACGTTATGAGGTGCCGGTTTAAACTCATAGCTCGAGTCCAAAAGGTCTTAAAAATATAACAGCGGTGTTAATATGTTTCATGCTGTTCAGTGTTCAGGAAATGATTTTGCTCAAACGCTCTTAACCCTCTCATTCTGGACTCGCTCAGGAGCGCCCTCTAGTGACTGAGAAACCTCTTTAAGGTTTTGTTGAAATGTTTCGTTAATCCGTCTGTCTGTGGATGGTATGGGATAGTCTGGATGCCTTTAATGCCCCGCAAGTTATAAACTTCCCTCAGCTGCTTTGAAGTGAAATTGGTACCTTGATCTGTTAAAACCTCTGAAGGGTACTGAAGAGATTTGTTGATAAAATATATCTTTGAGTTATCATTAATAAAATGTTTGCAGCAATTATTAATTTAGAAACCATTAAACTAGAGTGCAAAGTCATTGTAACTAAGGCCGGCAGGCTTAGTTAGGCCTGATGCTTTCAGGTGAAAGGTGTTCGTGCCAGGCACGGTTGGGAAAGTTTTGAGAGATAAGCAGACATCGACATGTAAGAAAGACTGCCTGTTCACTAAAAGCAAGCTAGCTTTTAGTGAGGGAACAGATAAGCAGCGAGCAGGAATGGGAGTTAAGAAGATGCCCAGCTCGGAGTTGAGAAAGCCATTATGGAGAAGTCCTTGTCAAAGCGTAGAGGTGTCAAAAAGTAAATTTAACATAGCAAATATAATGATAGCCAATGGAAATTCTAGGATGGTCAGAGAGGAGGAGTGAATACAGTGCCCTGGGGAGGGGCAATGAGCGTATTCGAAAAACATGATAAAAACTCATGTAATCTGTTGAATCTTTGCATTTTAGCTATCCGGAAGCCGACTTGTCACTTGAAGCCTTTTCCTTCAAAAGAACCAACGGCTGAGATTTGGTTTTTCATCTTCATCTTTTAAACTTTTTGCCGGTATTGCTTTTTATACTTTCCAAGAACATTTTTAATCTTTTGATTTAATAACCTTTATATATTAGAAAAAAGATCAAGTTAAAATTAGTATATCAATTAATATGTTATTTAGTTGTACCATAATATTACGTCGGAGACCCAGGGTGGAGGCTGGACTGCTCTGGGTCCCGACAGTACTCCTACTCTGGAGGTAAACTGGATGAGAGCATTAACCAGTTACCTTGTTTTTACCTTTCTTAATGGAAAGGCTTTAGGATAGTGCAGTTTTTTTGTGTGAGTATGTATCCATTGCCAGAGAGCCTGCGAGGCAACGGTCCCACAATATCTATCGCTATCCTCGAAAACAGTTCCTACACTATCGATAGGTTAATTAAGGGTGCTTTATCTGAGTTTTTGGTTGGGGCTGTTAACTGACTCTCTGGGCATGACCACCAATAACTCAAAATCTCTAGGGGCTGCCCTGGTCAATAGAACCTACTAGAAAAACGGCTTAATATTTTCGCCTTTCCCAAATGGCCTGCCCATGGTTCGGAGTGACCTAGTTTTAAAACTTCAGCCCTCAGCTCTTTTTCCCTCAGCTGTTCTTGCTCTCTTTTTGTCCGGTAGAGGATGCTGTCTCTCATAATGAAATGAACCGCCTTTTTCAAAATTGCCTGTCTCTGCTTTAATAAACAGGGGCTTTAATGTGCCATCCAGTTTTTGCAGCTGTGCAAAGTTGTGCATAGGTAAGTTTAGATTAGTATCTTGGTTTGGGATGCTTTCGCTGATTTTGGTGCCTTGCACCTTAGCTTGCCTTCTCTCCCTTTTGGTTTTCTTTTGTTTGGACGCTTCAGTAAAGGGTCGTTCTTTTAAGACTCTACATTACTTTGCCTTTCCCTTTTAGCACTTTACCTCGTAGTAACCAAGACCTCAGTTTTGCTTTGTGTTTTTTCGGTTAAAAGTTCAATTAAAACTGGTACATTTCTACCCAAAATGACCTTATAGGGGGATTTTTGCATGATCCCTACTGTAAGCAAATACTTTTGCCCTTCAATCTCCAAGCTAACATCAGCTGTTGGATACACTTGTTCATCACTATGTACACATTTGACTTTTAACTGGCTGGTGTGTTTCAATTCCCCCTCAGGTAAGCACGAAGCTAAAATCTCATCTGTTGCCAGGTGTTTTCTTTTGTTGTTTGCTCCTGTCACAACTTTTTTGGATCATTTTGTTGGCATCAAATTCAAAATGGGCATATATTTTTCAAAAAAACTTGGATCCTTTGATTTGTTGTCTTTGTACTATTTTCGATGAAATCTAGGGTTTAAATGATTTGCACATCATTGCATTATGTTTTTATTTACATTTTGCACACCTTTCCAAATTTTTGGAAATGGGGTTGTATGAAAACATTACTCAAGGGATGTGGATACATTCGATGATGGTTTTGCACAGTAAATAAAATGACTATGTTCTTAAGGCAGTCCCTGCGATGGACTGGCGACCTGTCCAGGGTGTATCCTGCCTTCCGCCCGAAGACTGCTGGGATAGGCTCCAGCACCCCCCCGCGACCCTGACGGAGAAGCGGCTTAGAAAAGGGATGGATGGATGGATGGATGGATGGATGGATGGATGGATGGATGGATGGATGTTCTTAAGCCAGTAAAATTGGACAAGACATTATTTAAAATGTACGGAGCCCCGCTGGTGACATCCTGTATAAATTAAAATGAATGTGTGGCCACGCCTTATTAACGAGTGGGAACGAGATCCTTATGCATGGCCATGAATTAGTAAGGCGTGGGAATGAGATCACGGCTTACTAAATCACGGCCACACATTAGGATGACATTCCCACACTTAACTAAGTCCTGGCCACAACCTAATCATCTCATTCCCACGCCTTACTAAGTTGTGGCCACGCATTATTTTTTATTTATACAGGATGTCAGCGGGGCTCTGTATAAATGAATAATTAGAACATATTATTTATTATTAATAAAATGAACTTGTGAAATATTCATTAAATGCTCAATATTAAACTATTTTAAAAAGCACATTAGAAGACCGAGTTATCATTCGATAAAGTCACAGTAATTATTAATACACCATGTAATTACAATCCTTGAACAGTACATTACTTTTCAGACTGAAGAAATGTTTCATCAAAGCTTTTGAGCATCGGAGTAAAAATGAATAAGAATAAAAATATAAAAAGCTCCAATAAGTAGGATTCCCCGTTAAAATTTAATAAAGAAAACAGACACTTAGTGATCATAGAATAGGAAGAGTATATACAGGATAACTAGAACTAAAGTCACACAGGCCTGAGCTGGAGGTTAAACTTCCATATGACTTACAGAAATCATGAAATCAAAACTGGATTAGTCTTTAAGCAAATGTAGTTGGACAGTAATGAGGCTGCTTCCTCCCAAAGGCAGACGGCTTAATTGCACAGTCTTTCAAGTGACCTGTCCACTATTATCTGCTGCGTTTCAGGCTGTTTTGATTGCCTTAATGCTGCTGGAAAGGATTTTCCTCATTTCAACCATAAAGTGGCGTGAATGAAGGACTGTA
>NC_051235.1:27134195-27136695 GCF_015220715.1 Pygocentrus nattereri
GTGTGTATATGAGTGTGTCTATGACTGTGTGCATATGTATGAGTGTGTGTGTATATGAGTGTGTGTGTGTGTGTGTGACTGTGTGTGTATATGAGTGTGTGTATGACTGTGTGTGTATATGCATATGAGTGTGTGTGTATGTATATGAGTGTGTGCGTGTGGGTGTATATGAGTGTGTATATGACTGCGTGTGTGTATGACTGTGTGTATGTATATGAGTGTGTGTATGACTGTGTGTGTATATGCATATGAGTGTGTGTGTGTGTGTGTGTGACTGTGTGTGTATATGAGTGTGTGTGTGACTGTGTGTGTATATGAGTGTGTCTATGACTGTGTGCATATGTATGAGTGTGTGTGTATATGAGTGTGTGTGTGTGTGTGACTGTGTGTGTATATGAGTGTGTGTGTGTGTGTGTGTATGACTGTGTGTATGTATATGAGTATGTGTATGACTGTGTGTGTATATGCATATGAGTGTGTGTGTGTGTGTATGTGACTGTGTGTGTGTATATGAGTGTGTGAGTGTGTGTTTATGACTGTATATGTATGTGACCAAAGCCAAACTCCTTGTATATGTAAGCAAACCTGCTTCTGATTCTCCACAGTGAACCATTTCACACCAAACCGCTCTGAATGCCTTTGTTTACATCCCAGCAACTGAATTTGAAAAGAAAACAAAAAACTGGAATTCTCCTTTAAGCGCTTTGTGAAAAACTCCAACAACATATAACTGTTGTGTTTTTTAATGTGAATGTAAAACGTGCTGTCATTTCAATTCAGCAGGTTTTTTTTTGGCTTTTAAAGCCACAAGTTATTGTTAGCGCCTCTTTCTTATTCATGTTCCGGGGCCTCGCTCCCGTTGCGCGTCCTTTCGTCCACCCTTTTTCCCACAAGCCACGCCCTTCTCTGCTAGGATTGGCTGGCAGTTCGGCAGTTTACGGAGCCCCGAGCCGGTTCGGGGACGCTGAGGCCCCGCCCACTTCACGAAGCTTTGTGAGCAGGAACGAGCCGGTCGCCTCGCAAGAGGGCGGAGCTTGGGCGTTCTGGAACGGGAACTACATTATGAGTTCGAACTACTATCCAATCAGAGCGAGAAGGGGCGGGGCTATGCGCAATACGGGTGGAGAAAAACACACCTCTTCTCAGAGCACATCGTAGGGAGCAGCAGCAGCAGGAGCGGCAGCGGCGTCTCCTCCTCAGCAACGCGGAGGGTTTTATCTCGAGGTTTACATCAGCAGCAGCGTTCATACAGGTACTGCCCGCTTCGTCTCGCTCTAAATTAAATCCGCGTCTTGGATTTTAGCGTCAGAATTGCAGCGTGGAGGCAGAATATCCAAGGTTTTTTCATCCATCAGTGCAGCCGCGGTTAGTCCTATAGGTTTTATTTATTTATTTAGCTCCAGCGCGTGAATTAGCCATCCACCCAAAACCGAAACCCACACATTCTTGTGCGTGTCGTCCATTCCATGTGTTGCCTTCATTTAAACCCCTTTAAGTCGTTTTAAGGGGTGTAAACACTTCAGTTTGCTCCAGTTATCTGAGCAGTTGTGACTTTGTGTTATAAACCCATATAGATGCTCCATTTTACTGTCAGGCTGAGGTCAGTCTCGTTTGGCTGTGTTAAGATACAGAACACAAGAGAACATAATAAACAGTTGTTCTGATTGATGGTTGAGCCTAATTAATAAGCAGTGACTTGAGGAGCTCCTGCCCAGAATAAGTCAGAGTGGACTGTTTATGTTGGGGTTGGACTCTGCTCTGGTTCATCAGTGGACAGACTGATGTTACAGGATCACAACTTCACTTGAACAGCAGCGTCTCAGCCACACATGCTTTTCTGTCACAGCCGAGACACGCTGATGCAGTTCTTTCTGTCTGTGTGAGCTGTGCTGGCTTTGAGATACTGAGTGGACTGACCGCACCTTCCATCGGTCCCCCTGTGAGGAACAGCAGCGCTTCACTGTGGGCTTTGGGTACTTTTGGCTTTTTGGTCGAAGACGCTAATGAATCTATAGATTTTTCATCTGTCATGTGGATTTGGGAAAACGAGAAGAAAGTATTCCTCTGAGAGTCTGGAGGAAAGGGATACAGAAGGACTGTGGAAAGTGGAGTCAGAGAGATAAAGAGGAACGACAGCTAGTGGGAGGCATAGAAAGAAAGAGAAACAGGAGAGATGGAAGCAGAGAGAGAAAGAGGAAAGATGGTCAGTGAGAAACAGAGCGAGAGAAAAGATGGCCGGGGGGGTGGGGGTAGTGGCCAGAGTGAAAGAGAGCGAGAGATAAACAGAGCTAGAAAGCAATAGAAGGCTAGGGAAGATGACCAGAGAGGTAGAAAAACAGAAAAGATGGTGGGAGGGGGGGGGGGGGGGAGGATGAGAGAAAGAGAGTTAGAAAAGAATGCCAGAGATAGAAAAACAGAAAAGAGGGAGGAAAGATGGTTAGAAAAGGAGAGTGGAACGATGTATAGAGAGAGAGGAAAGATAGCTAGAGAGAGTGAGAGA